>NC_088866.1:48686992-48795781 GCF_032884065.1 Artemia franciscana | reverse complement strand
TTACAAAGTTAATTTCGGCCGATTGAATAAGTATGGAGGAGGGCCGCAAAATGTCAATCTGTCCTTGTTGGGAAACCATACAGAGAATGATTACATGCCCTAAAGTTACCAGCTCTGACTTAATGCAGGTGCAGTGAGATGCTTCTAAAATAAAATGTATTTGCCAAAGCAAGAATTGTATTTCACAGAGCTTACCAATCGAACATGACGTCACTCAGAGAAGCTTCAAAACGGTTTAATTGAAAGCAGAATCAGGCAGGAATTTTTTGAACAATTGTTGGTTATGATTAGAACAGTTGGGGTGAGAAAAAAATGTCCTCACCTCCAGCTGAAGCTTCAAAATAAAGAATCAACAAAGAATGGGCAGTCATGCTCTAACGGTACAAATAGGACGGCCCATCACTCACTTCAATAAATTGTAACCGAATAATGAGTTTGGCTAGAAGGCTGTTGCTGCTTGTGACATGCAGCCATCCCACACACTCCACCTAAAACTGATGCTGTGTGGCAGTGTCAATTCTAAACTAGAAAAGAATAGGTCCTGGATAATACCAAAATGTAATCCCTGTTATCGCTCCGGCTACCTTCTAGCGTAGTTGCGTATAGCTGGGCTCTAAATAGAGTGACAAATAATATATTTTTTTTTATTTATTTAGAATATGAAATTGATTACTAGTATCCACAACTGAGCTGAACATATCCACTTGACCCTAATTTCTTTATGAAGTGTGAATTAAAGTAACTAAGGTAAAAAGAAAAAAAAACTGAAAAAGGTCAACTATAATCCATTTACATAAAACGAAAAATAAATAAAAGGGTGGTATTTCTAGGATAAGCACCAGTTTAACAGGAAGGAATATAGGCTTTCCAATGTGTCTAAACGCACAATAGAGTTCGACCCAAGTAGCACTTTTCAAGCTAAAAGTGGGCGTATTTTACCATAGGTGGGCCTGCTTTACCGTAGGTGGCCGCAACATAATTTACACTGCTTTTGACGAAGAAATTTTCCAGGGCAGGAATCCTTTTAGTGTTCCACACGCTCACTGTTTGAGAGTTTGTCTTATTTTGTTTTACATGTAAAAAATTTATATTTTCAGACCCTTGAAAACCCAATTCATAGTTCAATCATGGTCAATCCATTAGACATTGGGAATAACTATTGACTTTTGTGTATGCTGACCAATGGTCTAAATAGCACTTTTGCCGATCTCCTAATTTTATGCCTTCGCCCGGAGCGCAATGCGTGGTTGGGGGCAAATCATCCGACGGTTCCCGTGTTTTCCCCCAGATTTCTCCAGGTACCCATTTAGAGCTGGGTCGAGCTTACGCAGTCAACCATTGACCCCAGTTTCAAACCAAATAACCAGCGAAACCAGGACTTGAACCCTGTTCTAAGGATTTTAAGTCTATCGTGCTAACCACTCGGTTAGGACGGTTCGGCGCAAATTTATTTTGATGAAAAACGTCGACTATCCGTCGAGAAAGAAAAAATTAAGGTTCTATGCTACAAATCTGTTAAAGAATACGGAACTCATCGAATCTACCCCCTCTCCACCCACTACACCCCTTCCAAAATACTTGACCTACCACTGTACAAGACACATCATCAGCTGATGTCATTTTTTTAATATTCCACTGAGATGGATCACTGAGGGAAATCGCTTGTAGTCTTTAGCATTGATAACAATAGTCAGATCAGTAGCAAATCTCAATTTATAACGAGGCGGCATCAAGTTTAAGTTCAAGATGCTAATTTTTTGCTGATTTATTATAACTACTTTATAATAGAATGTAGTTAACTCGCTGCTATAGAATAAACTATAAATATTCTTGCCTGACATACCTTGATTTTATCGTAATACTAACTGTTGGGGTGGCGCTTCGCGCCACCCCAAATTTTAACTTAGTCATTACTTTATAAAATTGGGCATTTCTTCCAAATTCTTCACATGGGGATACAATACTGTTTTGATAGGCCCGGTCCCAGTGCCCCCTGGTAAGTTATGAGCGCCTGATGATTATCATTAATTCTTTGTATGGCAAAAAAATAAGTATCACCTTTCAATAAGAGGAAAAATTGTCCAGCCACCAGGTACATCCCAGTCTCCAGGCACTTTAATAAAAGATGCGTTAATGGAATCCTTTCTGATATGTTTCAACTCGTCATTGCTGTTGTGGGGGTTGTCCAAAAGTCTGATGATTGTAACATTATGGGATGTGCAAAATCCTAATGACAATCCTATGGGAAAAGAGTTTATTACTTGAAACAGAACACAGAAGCACCCTATATATGCAATATACATATTAATTATCATCATAAGGGGTAGAGAGATTCTCTATCTCCCAGAAGATCGTTATAGAAGGCCTCCCTACGAAAATAAACAAATGGTGGCTTTAAACACACCCTTCGAATTATCTTACCCTCCTCCCCCACCCGTAAGAAAAATCTTCTGATCTCCATACCCCCTAAAGCTCAGACTTGTGTGCCCCTGTAATTACAACCATGCCTGTACACAGTTGGGAAGCGGGAGTACCCTTCCAAGATTGGTCCAACGGGCCCCCACAAGGAGATCTCGTCTAGCACCTTTCAAAGAGTCTCAGAATCTAAAACTTTGCCATTTCCAATGCCTAAGAAAAAAGCACATCCATAAAGTGGACCAAAACTAACATTAATTTTAAGAACAAAATAATTTTATTCAATTAGAAGTAAAAAGCTAAAAGCAAATAAAAAGGTTTAGAAAAATTCATGCACTAAAATAGAACTAACAAAAATAGGAAAGGGTAGAGTAGCAGGTCAGACGTTTTTTCCCAGGGCAGGTCATTATAACTAAAAATACTTAACATTTATGAGGACTTAAGGAAAATTAGGAGCAAAAGATTCCACCTGCTATAAGACTGGTAAAAATTACTCATTGCTAAATAGAGTCAAAACCATTTATTCTTAGTTATTCTTTTTTCGATTATTTGGGAGAAAAATACAGACACAAAAAAATATTCAGTAAAAATTGATTTGAGTCTGTCAGAAACAAGAGGTGTCAAACTGAATATCTGTAAGAGCATAATTTCATAAGAGCAGCAGTGGCAGATCCGAGATTTTCTGGAATGAGGCAGCTACCTAAAATTTGGAAGATTTCTTTAATCTGACAAGTGAAACAGAATTTGATAACATTTTTTTTGTTTAAGTGATTTGTGGGCTGGAAATTCTACGGTCTTTTTTTTTTTTTTGCTCAGGATATTAACAATAAATTTTAATGATGTATTTTTGCACAATAGTTAAACTGAAGTCAATGATAGCTGCACCTCAGCCAACAATAGGGGGGGATAGACCCCTGAAGACAGATCTAGGATATGCAAAACACAAAATTTACTCAGGAAACATTTTCGTTAAGATTTAAAAGTTACACTTAACTAAAATGACATTAAAGTGTGATTTTGGATAACTGAAACCTTTGAATATGCACTTTGTGCATATTCTAAAAACTCTACTAAAAGAAATCTGAATTGTGCTTTACTTATAACTAAACAGATCACTTCAAATACTACCAACAGATATTTTTGATAGTTTTATGTGATTGATTGGTTACACATTTAATTTGAACGGAATTTTAAGTAAATAATTTCTTAGACGACGCTGCTTTTCTGTTTACAGAATTTAAGAGAGAAAAATGGGTATAAATTAAATAAAACAGTGGAACAATTGTACCGTTTATAACCGTTTTCTCTCTTTTAAAATTCTATAAATTCAAAGAAAGAAAACACTGATGAAAATAAATATTAAAAAAACTCTTCAAAATATATTTAGGTATTTAATTACAGATAGTTCTTGTTTTCAGGGAACAGCCATAGTATTTATTTGTGATAATTTATGTTCAGTTTGAATTCACTACTCAATAGAATACCGAAAATCGTAATTTTTGACATACATCTGAGGCCAAACGAAAAGCAGGTCGTCCCAGAATGAAGTGAGAAGAGGTAATAAGGAGGGATTTTAGGGAAATTATAACTTAAAGGGGGAGAGGGTTAAAGAGTAATTTCTGAATAGATAGGGTGGATGAGGAGCGTAAGCAAATAAACTGGCCTCAAGCAGCTTGGCGCTGTAGGGAGTTGTTAGTAGTAATAGTATAATTATTACTTTCTGTCTATTGTAGGTTCAGTTTTTAATGTTTGTTGTGAGCTCAACATCATTGCTTTATCCTCAATCATTTTGGGTTTGATTCTTCACTGGCAGTAATTCTGTTCTGTTACTTTAAGATTCATAGTGTTATCAGTTTTAGGCTTTATTTATTTGTTGACAATAATTTTTTCGTTTAAAGTTACACTTCTGATACAGGTTAAGTGTTTTTTTTTTTTTTTTTTTTTTTTAATTACTATTTCAAGATCAATACCTGAACTTCGAGAAAATGCATAATCTAAAGTGATTTATTTATAAATGATCTGTGACTTTTTTATGTTAACAGCATGTTTTAAAGAAAAATTCAATAACTGAGTTTCAACACACCTATGTTGTCAAAACTGAGCTAAAATTTGCATATAAGCTGACAAGCAATGACCATATCACAGAGGAATTATTTTTGAAAAAAATGTTATGACTAAAAAAAATTTTTCCTCTTTGATTGGTTTAGAATTTCCCATAGAAGAGCAAAGTAGGTAGAATTTAGCTTTTCCTTTTTTTTTCACTGGCTTAAAATTTACTGGTTCACCCAGGGAAATCAGTCCAGTTTGGTTGTTTTCTTGATTCGTCTGGAAAAGTTTCTCTTATCTTGGCTCGCTAATAAACTGTCGTGGAGGCTGTGACCTTGATGTAGAGAAAAGAATCAGCAAAACCCAAGCCACATTCTCTCAACTTCGCCACCGTTTATGGAAACAATGGGAGATAAGTTTGAAGACAAAATGTGTGTCCATAAAACAGCAGTTAGGTCTGTTCTATTCTATGCAGTTAAGACCTGGCCACTGAAGGCGCTTCATCTCCATCATTTGGGAGTCTTTGACCACTGCTGTTTACAAAAAATCCTGAGGATTCAATGCTCCAACAGAATCTCAAATTCTGATGTGCAGCACTGCTGCTGTGACATCCAGCCCACAGCCATAATCGTCAAACAGAAAAGACTGCGTTGGCTTGGCCATGTCCTGAGAAAACCCAATGACTGCATTATCAAGCCATTGCTTCTAGCTGCTCCTCAGTCAGATTGGCGCAGACACCCAAGCAGGTGTCAGAAATGACCACGATATGATGGGAGGATTTCGGAAGTTCAGGAAAAAGTGGGATGGCAAATAATACCCTTTAAAAAAGAAACATCATTTTTTTTTTATAAAACTATCTTTATAAGTGAGCAATAATTGTGCGTGTATGTTTTCTCAAAAACAGCTACATATTTTTTGGGAAAATTGGCATCCTGCTATATTCTGGCCTAAAAAAAACGATTTAGAAAAAAATACGTCAGAAGTTTGAGAAAATTCATTAGGAGCCTTTGTGTATTTATGTGAATATTTATGCGAGTCCTATCATTTTTATATACATCAGTATTGCAGTGTCGTTGACACATTTGTCACATTCGTGTGTTATTTCTCAGATACCATAAATATTTTTGCAGTTTATATAATAATTTTAGCTATTCTGAACTAAACTTTTAAAAATAGTCAACTCTTTTTCCATGTCTTAAATACTTTCCATTTGTAATGTTGTATGCATCGTAGATATAAAAACAATACATTCACTCTTGTGGGCTGGGGGGGGGGTGAATGATATAATCCATCTAAATTTCGGTTTTCTTTTTTAGAGTTTTTGAATTCCTAGAATCCCTTGTCAAAATATATGCAAATTGGTAAATCTAGATTGGTAAAATCTTTATTGTAAGTCTAAGAATATAATTCAAAATAATGGTTTGTGTATGCATTTTATTTTTATTATTTAGCAAAAGATTCCATAAAATAATTGCACCTTCATATTCTGTAAAAACATACTCATGGCTTGCTGCAGTTTTTTTTTTTAGTAAATACTCAATAAGCTCCACACAGAATGCTGTTTGGTACAACTATCTAGTGCAGTAGTCAGCAAAGTGGGGTCCCAAGCTGCAGCCAGCTCTTTGGCCCTTATAGTTCAGCTCAGCTGCAAACATACATGAGCACACATACAAGCCACACCAAGGGTATTGGTCAGTTGCTGGCTCTGAGGCATGAGGTGCAGAGAAGACTGTGAGTTTTAAAAGTCTGTTCAATGTTGGCTATCAGCAATGCTTCTGCTATCCTGAAAATTTTAGGGAATCTCCAAAATTTTTAGATTTTCTCCTAAAGAAAACTCAGTTTGCCAAAATTCGTCTACAAATCACCATGCATTACAATATTGTTTTAAAAATCAGATTGCACTTTTTCTCAAAGCAAACTTTCTGCACATACCCAAGAAACTTTGCCAGTTTGTATTCTTGGATGTGTAAATGATTTTACTCATCCTGACTTCACTAATCAAATGGAAAAACCTACCCTTGCGTGTTTTTGCAAACCCAAATTAAAACGATGGCCAGTCACAAAAGAGCTTTGGTAAATTTCATCAGCTTTAAAATTAAAATCAAGGAGAAAAAAAAAACCAGCAATAATATTAGTAAAATTAAAACTAGTAAAATAGTTAGTCAGATTAGTAGTCAGTTTGTGGTCACTATAAGTAGTTGTTAGTTGTCAATAGCAAATCAGCAGTCAGAAGGCAATTAGAATAGAATAAAAAAAACTTAACTACACATTGCTGCTGTCATTCCAAAAGGTTTTGTCTGATGTGTGTTGTAATTCAGGTATGACAGCAAAAAACTGGTGGCTAAGCTGTTCACAAAGGGAGAATTAGAAAGGTAGCATACATTCAATCCCAATTTGATTCTCCTGTTCCTCATTGTAGTGCTGAACCTCTTTTTGAGAATAGTTTAACAAAAAAGCTTTGGTAAGTTTTTTCATAAGCATCAAAATGTCAGGTATGAACCTTAGTCAGGACAGTTTTTGACCCTCCCCCCCCCCAACTCCTCTCAACCAACACATTTTGTTACAATAAATCCTCTGAGTATTGATATTTGAAACATGTAAGATAACCATGGAGAGGGTATGTATCCCTGAAAGTCATAGTGTTACTGTAACTTGTCACTCTAATATTAGCAAGCATATTGGATATAAAAAAAAACACAAATACTATGATCAGCAATACCAAAACTGTTTGGATATTTAATTTCTAATATTCTAATTTTAGAATATTCATGTTGGACACTCTGCAACAACAGACAGAAATTAGGACAAAAACAAATTAATTCAGTCAATAGTTGTATCTTCTCCCTTTAAAGGGATGCTGAGGTGGGTATAGTAATAATAATAATAACATGATAAATAAGTAATTTTCAACAGATACATTAAAAAAGAAAACAAAACTATGGCCTTACCAAGAAGTAAAAAGGGTATGATCATTGTATTTCAAATATTCTTTACAACAGCTCATTCTTCAGTACATCCTTATCAGAAAATTCTTTCTATGATTGCATGTGTTCCAGCACAAGTAATTCTTTTAACACACCATGTTCTGAAAAAAACCAGATTAATTATAAAAAGAATTATTTGGAGCAATAGAGGCCCCCAAGCCAATGCTTGGATGCCTCTTACCTTTTGAATAACTTCTTGTTTCTGGTAAGTAAATTAAAATTTACAAGTTGAAAGTGTTACTTGTTAAGTAAGAGGTTGTTTAAACATTAGCCAACTTAAAATGAAAATTTGTGTGATACAAATACCTTTTTAAAAAGACTGCTATTAAATAATTTCTAAATCTGATAGTTCACAACATAATCTAAAAGCATTTAATTATATGACTTAAATATCATTAGAATTAATAAAAAAAATCTTTGCAATGAAAACACTAGTTTCATATGGTTGCTGCTAACTGCTTCAAAAGGTGATAGATTTTGGGGCACCAACTCAAATATGTTAAGTAGTGCAAAATGTATTTTTCAAAATATTAGTGAGGCATTAATTTATTGGTTTTTTCCACAACAGTACCAAAAGAAGACATTTTTCAATGAAAATACAAAAAAAAAAAATATACTTTCTTTATCTAGAGGGAGCAATTGTCCCACCTCAACTTATGCCCCTAGGTAAGTTACAAAATGTTTTTTATTGATTTCCCTAGCTTTTTAAAATTAATAAACTTTTATAACTTTATAATTAAATAGTTCAAATAACCAGAATTTATTCTTACTGCCCTTTTACTTTGTGGGCTTGAAATACAAGCTTGCAAGGATAATAATTGGCATATTTAAAAAAAGTTTTAGGGGGCATTTTCCAGGGCTTTTGAGTTGGAGTGGTGGAATTAGAGTTTTGGTAAATTTTTGCTGAATGGAGTCAAAGTTGAAGCAACAGAAACAATCCAAGACTCTTAGAAGTGTCTTCTAAGAGTCTTGCAAAAATAAACAAAATTAATATTGTAAGCATTAAATATCAAACATAAAAGTTAAGTTTATTGAATCATCTTTCTGTTAATATGTGATTAAAAGTGAAACACTGAAAGGATGTATACATCAAAATAGGATAACTGATACTTCTAAAAAGAGGTTCTTCTAGGTAAGCCAATAAACTAACAATTTCAACTATTTAAACTTAAATTATTTGGTAAAATTCTAGTTAATTGACTTCTTGCTATCTCAGAAAGAGTTTAGGTTAGGAAAATTTCAGGAATGAATGCACAGACTAAAGTATGTCCCAAGAAGGTATTTTGAAGCAACTACCTCTACTTTTTCTTCCTGTAGAGGGCCCTGACCTTTAAAAATATGTGTGTCATAAAAGTGAAACCTTGCAAAACAGATCTCCTGCTTAAGTGAAGTACAACAAAATTGTTTTCAGCTTCATAACTATGCTCAATTCCATTTTATGAAGTTTTAAAGATATGCAAATACATTTCCTAAATTTTGAAAAAAACAAAAAAACATTGATATGGCTCAAAATTCTACTCAAATAACAGGAATTGCATTCAAAGAACTAAAGGCAGAGAAAAGGCAACTAGTAACTGAAAATTCAGGTAAAATGTTGTTTTGTCAAAATTTCAATAGGTATAGACCTTTCATGTTGGCAATTTCAGGGCCCTCTAGAGGGAGAAGGAGTGGAGGTGGGTACTTTAAAATACCTTCCTGGGACATATTTTAGCCTGTAGACCCATCCCTGAAAGTTTCATTTTACTAACCTAAACCCTTTCCAAGATAGCAAGAAGTCATTAACTAGAATTTTACCAATTATTTTAATAGTGACCATATTGATGCATAGCTAGGCTTTGTAGCTAGCCTATTCATTGATATTTACAACTCTTATTAAGTAAAAAGATACAAGGGCTTTGTTGTATATAATTTTACTCAATTGGATAGCCTACTAGTTTTATTTACTTTAGTAGCCCAGTTGGCAATACCTTTTAAAGGTATATTTAAGGGCTTGATTGATTCCTAAAAGTCTTATTCACCTAATCCAACTACATCCCAGGATATAAAGAAGCCCCATAGCTGGAGCTTTACATAAGCATAAAATTTATAGCTGAGTTTCTGATTTTAATAAGGTAAACCAGAAAAACATTTTAAGATCCTGTTTTCTTTGCTGCACATGCAATTTCCTGTTTTAAATTATTGAAATTTACTGTTTTCTATTGCAAAATATAACACATAATATATAGTGGGCTCTATGTATCCATCAAGGATGAGAGATAAGGAGAAACAATGCAATTTAAGTAGCCTACTTTTGATTTTCTTTAAGACTTCGTTCAAATACTTCTCTGCACTTCAGGTTCGCCTTGACCATTTCCTGACTAAAAACTAAGCATTTCCTGAATTATTTAATTCTGCTAGGTAGTGTTATTGCTATTTTTCCATTTATATCGCCTACTAACCAAAGAGCACGTTTATACAGTTTGAATTTCTGCAAGTTCACGCTGCCAAAAAAATATTGTGATCCCCGAAATTGCAGCGGAAACCACGGTACCCAAAAATAAAGAGCGAGATAAAATAAAATCATCCTGAATATTTATGGAACATTATTTTTTGTCCCTTGGAAATACTCCTGTCTCTCAGTTCTAAATTTAAATTTTGTATACTGTTCCTTCTACACTTTATACTAATTGTGTAGTACAAATAAATTTTCAAATGGGGATAAATGCATTTATTCAAACAGTGAAAAAAAAAATAGGTACAAAAGTCGAGATATTTCGATTTAAAATATCAAATGAGACTCCTATATAGTTTATACAATTTTCTTTTTATTAAAGCTTTAAATGCCTTTGGAGCATAACTTACAACCCTTGCTTCCAGGCTCTTGGATTTTGTTTCAACTCCAAAATCTTTGTTAAATGATCTTTGAACTATTTTGAATAAAATGGCTGTCTCAAAATTTTCGTTAGATGCTTGACTTACTTGACTTTATGCTCCTGCCGAAATGCTTCCGGTGTCGAGAGTGATGCTACATGGTGCCTCCATTTAGACCGGTCTCCTGCAAGGATGTGGCCGTCCTCCTGAATATTTGCCATGGCTAAGAAGGCACCTGTCGTGTCCTTCCATCTGGTTGGGGGCCGACCTCTTGGGCGTTTCCCGCCGTACAGCACGGGATCAAAGTCAAAAATCGTTCGTGTGGGAGTGTCGGGGGACATGCGAAAGAGATGTCCATACCAGCGTAGTGTTCGTTGGGCGAGTTGGACTGAGAAGGGCGTTTGAGCAGTCAACGCCAGTAGGTTTTTGTTGCTGACAAAATCATGCCAGCGTAGTTCTTCAATGCGGCGAAGATGTTTTGTTTGGGTTATATTGACGGTGCTATGCACAGACTGAGGGGCTGGCCAGGTTTCGGCTCCGTAAAGAAGCACGGATCCCACCGAAGCATTGTATATGCGCATTTTAGTCCTACGGCTGATAGAAGGTTTCCTCCAAAGGGCACTTAGGCTTCCCACTACTGCTGAGACTTTTGGCAATTCGGTGCATTAGATCTTCGAGGATTGAGAGGATAGAGCCAAGGTATGTAAATTCCTCAACAATCTCAGTTGGTTTGTCACCGACCATTAGGACTGGTGGGGAACGCGCTGAGTTACGGAGTTCAACAAATATCACTTTTGTCTTCTGCCTATTAATCGACAGCCCTATCTTTAAGGCTTCTTCAGCAAGGATCTTTAGGACTTCTGTGAGCTTCGACGGTGAATGGGAGACAAGAGCAAGATCATCGTTATAGTCAGCGTCTGAAAGTACTCTATCGCTGCAATGCAACCCAAACTGGAGGCGGTTTATTGTCCAAGTCATAATGTAGTCTATGACACAATTAAATAACTCTGGAGCAGCAGCACAGCCCTGACGGACTCCAGTATTGATTTCAAACGATTAATTGCGTCTGCCATTGACTTGCAAGCAGCTCTCAGTCCCTTCGTGGAGCCGCTAGAAAAGGTTGCAGTACTTCGCTAGTATTCCCGTTGTTTTCAGTATGAGCCAAAGTGATTGCCGGTCGACAGAATTGAAAGCAGCCTTGAAATCCATAAAGGCAAAATATGCTTTTTGTTGAAATTCTCGAGTCTTTTCTATCAGCTGCCGTATTGTGAATATTTGCTCCACGGTGGACCTTCCTGGCATGAAGCCAGCCTGTTGGATTCTTCGTTCGCTTCTGAGGAAAGTGGTAGAGCGGTCCAGGAGGGTCATAACAAAGAGCTTACCGGGCACAGAGAGAAGTGTGATGTCACGATAGTCGGAGCAGATTCTTCGACTGCCTTTTCGTTTCCAGAGAAGTAGAATGATGCCCGCTCGCCAGTCTTTTGGAATCCATTCTGTACGAAATACTATGGAGAACAGTACTTGGAGCCAGAGAAGGGTCGCTGCCCCACCATATTTCAGCAGTTCTGTAGGGATACCACAGAGTCCTGGGGCTCGGTTGTTTTTCATCTGATTCAGAGACTTCAGGATTTCTGTAGAAGTGAAAGGGTGTTGCACACTTTCACATGGGGTCTCAGGGGTGCTGGATGCAACTTGAAGAAGGTCAGGGTCGGGATGGCTAACATAGTCCAGGTTTAGAAGTGAAGAGAAGTAATCCTTCCAGCCATACAGTTGAGCGCTCTCGTCAGTGAGAATATTTCCATCATTAGATGTGATAGGCCTAGGGAGGATGGCTTTCCATGTGTAAGATCCCGAAGGTGTTTGTATAGAGCGTATGTGTCACCCTTTCTGGCGGCCTCCTCGAGATCGGCGGCCTTTTTCTCGGTGAACAGCTTTCTGTCTCTGTCGAGCAATTTATTTCTTACGCCGTTTAGACGTCTGTAGGTAACCATGTCCTTCGTTAGGCGTGCTTTGCGACGCTGTTCAATAACATCTAAAGTTTCCTGCGATATCCAAAACTTTTTTCTGGTCTTCAGACGACCGATAGTACTTTCAGCCGAAAGCAATACACTGTCCTTAAATAGTTGCCATGCTTCTTCAGATTCTGAAATTTGACCAAGACAGTCTAAACGGTTTGAAATGGAGACAGCATAGATCTGGCACGTGTTGGAGTTTGCGAGATTGTTCAGGTCTAATTTGGGGAGGGGTGATCACTTTTCTGGACCTTCAGACGTAGTCTAAGGTTAAAGACGACAAATCTGTGGTCGGTATAAAACGACCAACGACCGGCAATACAATGTATGTATGAGGGGAGGGGGAATAGCTGCCCTTGATCAATGTTACTCTTGAAAAGGGCACTACAACTTCTGAATACCAATCCAATGAGCCTACTTAAAGTTTATTCGACCACCCCATCTACAAAAACTTTTTATAGCGCGTTTACACGGACGAGAATTCCCGTCGCGGACAAAGGAATTCTGGTCCACTTGAAAGGATTCCGTTCGTGAATCCGGGTAGAAAAAAAGTCTAGCGACCAGCAAGGATTCCTTTCACCGAGACCTTTTTGACCAATTCTGCTTGATGTGTAGGCAAGAAGAACGAGAATATTTACAGTTTTGTTGATTTTTTGGACTTCAAAAGGAAGAAAAGAACAAAGATTATTCTGCAAAAATTACACAGTTGTAGAATTGAAATTGAGAGATCCTGAACCTGTGTTTGGATAAATATTTTTGCCTTGTCGTTGCGAATTTATTATCTTTCATTTTTTACTGATAGGCTATATATTTGAAGGAAGATTCCTCAAGGAGGAAAAAATGGGGGATCCCCATGATGACCATAATTTTACAAATAATCTTGAAAAACTTGATAAGAATTGTACTGTACTAGCATGGATACAGTACAAAAACCAAATTAAAGGAAGAATGACTCCAGGAGCCAAATTACTAGTTGCCAGAATCCTTAAAAAAGAACTGGGCAACTATGGAACAATCATTGAGGCACCTGGCCCTGGCGGCTCAATGGTTATCCAAACAAGAGCACCAACCACTCCAGATATGATCACACTACAGAAAATAAAATTCAACAACAATGAAATTATCTTTGAAAAATATGACAAAGAAAAAGCAGACAACTTCAAAAACAACATAATTGGAAAAAAAGGTATCTTATTTATTGAAAAAGAGACTGCAGACTTCGCTGAAGTAGAAGATGAACTCAAAGAAAACCCAGAAATTGAAAAAATACTAAAAATAGGCAATGATGAATCCAAAACAGTATATACAATTCTAGTTATTTACAAAAATCCACAGAATTTTCCAAAAACAATAAATTTTTGGGGGATAAATAAAAAAGTAAAACAATTTATTCCACAACCAGTACAATGCTTTAAATGCCAGAGATTTGGACACAAATCCCAAGAATGCAGATCAAACCAGAGATGCCTACTCTGTGCTGGGCTCCATGCCCACAGTGATTGTCCAAGGACAGATCAAAATTGTGCTAATTGCAAAGGAAAACATCCAGCAAATGCTAATATATGCCCTGTCAAGAAAGAAAAAAATGAAATCTTAAAGGTGTCTATCACAAATAAGATACCCATCAGACATGCAAAACAAAAAATCAAACAGAATTCAACATAAATCAGAGTGAATTTCCTCCACTTCCAGCACCCTTAATTTCTATTATACCTACCCATGAGACATCCACCACCCTTAAGAGACTTGAGGAATCAATAAAAAAACAAGAAAAAGTAATTAACAAATTAACCGAAGCTATAACCATGCTTTTGGACCTAATCCCCAAATCCAAAACTCTGCAACAAAGCAAAATGAAACAAATTAAAACATTTGTAAGAAAAATCTCACAAAAAGATAACACAGACTCAGATACAGAATCTGAGCTATCAAATGAGGAAAATGAAGATGAATTCACCACTAAAAGCAATGAAGAAACAAAAAATCCAACAAGAAAAACACTTTCAAAAAATCAAAAATATGAAAATAATACAACTAAACACAAACTGCCTGACCAACAGCAAAAAAAAATAGAGTTAAAAAATGTTCTAATAACAGAAAAACCAGATATAGTATGCCTACAGAAAACTTTCTTGAAAGAAAAAATAAAAATTTCATTTAATGGGTATAAATGCTACAGATGGGACAGATGTGATAAAAAGGGTGGGGGATTATGTACTCTTATAAAGGACCACTTTGTCAGTGAGGAAATCCCTACCACCTTTGGTGGAAATAATGAAATTGGCATAATAAAAATAAATAACATCAATGGGAATACACTTTCAATTATAAATTACTATAATAACAAAACTAATAACTTTGATAAAAACCAACTATGGAGCACTCTCAAAAATATTCAAAACCCCAAAATAATTTTGGGTGACTTCAACCTACACCATCAGACATGGAACACACAGGCAAAAAATCATCAAAAGGCTAGCTGCCTCCTAGAAATAATAAATGATCTAAACCTCCACATAGCCACCCCCTGCAATCTTGAAACTCACTTATGCAAGCAAACTGGAAAAATATCAACAATAGATCTAACCATAATCTCAAGGGACCTACAACTCCAAACAACTATACACTCCTCCCATGATTTTGATAGTGATCACTACACCTTATACATAGAAACAAATTCCAATGACCCAAATAAAAGATTTTTTAACCCTGATAAATGGTCATTTAATGAAAAAAGGATCAAAAAGTGGCAAAACGAGCTAGAACTAATTAACTTAGATCATATTGACCTACTCCCAACAAATGATGCTATAGATGAAATCACAAAAATTATCTATAAAACTGCAAAAAAAACATCTGAAAGTAATTGATAAAAAACCACACAAACAGCTAAACTCCACTCCTGGATGGACTGCCAGATGTGAAGCTGCCAAGCACAAAAGAAAAGAAGCCAGGAAAATATACAAAAGAAACCCAACACAACTAAACAAAATTGAGCTTAACAAAGTTACAGCACAAATGAAAAAAACCATCATCAAAGAAAGAAATACTGCATGGACAAACCTTATAAATTCCAAATTCAACCACAACACTCCTCTAAAAGATCTATGGAGGAACTTCCACAAAATAATTAAGAGGGAAAAACCCTCACAACAACCAAAAACACTTCATATAAACCACCTAGATTATTATAACCCTGATGAGTTATCAGAAGTCCTAGCCAATCACTTTGAAAATAATTTTCAAACAGAACAAACAACCAACACACACCAAGGTAATAGCCACTCAATAAACAATAGCACAATATCAAATATAATTAAATCTGATGACATCATTAATGAACTAAAGACACTAAAAAGAGGTGCAACTGGAATTGATAAAATTGATAACAGAATGTTAAAAGCACTTCCAATAAATATGATACTCAAGCTTACCAATCTATTTAACAAATCACTAAATGAAAATATTATATCAGAAAAATGGAAAAAATCAATAATAATTCCCATATTAAAACCTGGAAAAAATCCTAAATCACCCTCTTCATACCGACCAATATCCCTTTTATCATGCCTAGCAAAACTCATGGAAAAGATAATCAAGAAAAAAATTATAAATGACACACAAAAACTAATTCAGCCAGAGCAGTGCGGATTCTACAAGGGGAGATCCACTCTGGATGCATTGCTTAGGATGGAGCACACCATAAAAAAAGGTTTCAGTAATAGTCAAGTCACATGTGCAATCTTCTTTGATGCAGCAGCAGCATTTGATAGAGTCGACCTAAAAATCTTAAAAAATAAAATAAACTCTCTACACATAGATATACAACTAAAAAACTGGATAAAAAATTGGATTTCTGACAGAAAATTTTGTGTGAGAACCCATGGTGTGTTATCCTCTGAAAGATACATAAAAGCTGGAGTACCACAAGGGGGAGTTCTCAGCTCAATTCTATTCTCCCTATATGTAAGTGACCTGACAACAGATAATCTCCAAAGAACTAACTTATACATGTATGCAGACGATATCACCATAACTATTACAGGAAACTCAATGGATAAAATAAAAACAAGTGGCCAAAAAGCAATTGATCATGTCCAATTGTGGGCAAATGAAAATAAAATTACCCTAGCTGAAGATAAAACAAATCTTGTAATGTTCACCAAACATACTGGTCAAATACTAAATCCAAAACTAAAACTAAACAACAAGCTAATAAAAACTCAACTTTCCCAAAATTACCTAGGTGTAACCTTTGACAGCCAACTTTCATGGAAAAAACAAATAAACAACACTCTACAAGCAATTACAAAAAGACAAACATTTATCAATGCAATTGCAAGTAAATTCAATTACATTCCAAGAAAAATTTTACTACTCCTAACCAAATCAACAATTCTCAGCAAATTAGATTATGCCTCAATATTATATTCTACAGCCTCTCAACAATTGCTATACAAATTAGATGTAAAATGGAATCAAACATTAAGAAAAATGACAAATGCTATGCCATCCACACCAATACCTGCACTACACCTTGAAACACACACATATTCCCTAAAAACACGCAGGAAAATTTTACACACTAATTACATTATAAAAAAAAGAACCACTACCAGCAATGACCTAATCAAAACAAACATCATAGATCAAATAAATTTTTTTCCAAATGAGCAAACAAATAATTTACCTGCAATTATTTTCATATCGAAAAGTTACACAAATGAGTTTAATCCCCTAATCTGTAAAATTGAACACTATAAACCTCTGAATGGGCTCACTTGTATTGACACGTCTCTGCAACTACAAATCCTAAAGAAAACAGAAGAACAACCACTATACCTAAAAAACTTGACATTGCAATATATTAATGAGATCAATTTTTCCCAAAAAATCTACACAGATGGTTCTAAACAAGGCAATAAAACAGGACTAGGTGTCTGGTTTGAAAATCGAAATTTTTCAATAAAAGAAAGACTTCCAGATGAGTCCTCGATCTTCCAAGCTGAAATTAAAGCAATTGAAATTGCCATAACAGAAATACAAAACACTGAAACACCAGATTCTTTCCTAATATGTTCTGACTCACTATCCTCCCTTCTATATCTTGCCAATTACCAAGTCTCACCGACAAAGGAAATGGCAAAAATATCCCAAATGATCAAAACCCTCCAAGAAAGAAATTTCACCATAAAAATTATCTGGATCCCATCTCACATTGGGCTATATGGTAATGAGATGGCAGATATGATGGCTAAAGAAAGTCTTACACAACAAATTTCTTTACTTACTACTAATCACCCTGTAGAAATAAAAAAAAGAATCAAAGAACATCTTATAAAAGAAGAGCATCTTCTTTTCAAAAATAAATGCAAAAACAAATATCTAAAAATTGTAAAAGACAATTTCATCACCAAGAACCTAATACATCCAAACAAAAACATTGCAAACACAATTTTCAGAATTAGAACAGGACACAACAAAACCAATGCTTCATTATTCAGATGGAAAATTACAACATCACCATTATGTGATCTATGCAAGATAGATGAAGATGCAGAACACCTTATAATGAATTGCTCAAAATATAACCAAGAAAGACATTTACTTGAAAAAAATGTAAAAAATAATGCAGGTGGAAATTTTGATTATAATGAGATTATTGGTATAACTGAAACAGGAAAACAAGAGAGTATGACAAGAATGCTAGGATTGTTTTTGAGAGAAACAAAACTATTAGATTACATTTAACCACAGCTCTTTCTGATTTTTTTTTTTTTTTTTTTTTTTTTTTTTTTTTTTTTTTTTTTAGATTGGAGGCAACAACAACAACAGTGCAATAGCATATGAAACCAGCATATCTGGAGTGAAGAGAGTCAATTCTGTATGCTCCATCATCCCTCTCACAACAACAACAACAACATTTTGTTGATTTTGGCCGACAAACAAATAACATGTCAGTAAAGAATCATCCCAAAATTACTGATTTAATCTGTTTGGTGCAGGACAAGCCTTGTATTTATGTGAGCAGTGTCATAAATACAAGGCTTGTCCTGCACCAAACAGACTACAAGAAAACAAAGCTAAAAGACTTGCTTTGGGCTGAGATTTCAGAACAGCTGAATGAACCAGGTTAGGAAATTGGAACTTTTGGGGATGGTCTACAGGCTAAAGTATGCCCTATAGTTCTATTGGTAAAATTCTAGTTAGTTGACTTCTTGCTATCTCAGAAATGGTTTAAATTCAATTTTTTTTTCTTTTTTAAGTAGGCCTAACTTCTTGCTACATTAGAAAATAAGGTCAAAACTAGTAGGCTATGCAATTATGCAAAATAATGTGAAACTCAAATCCTCATGTATTGCTATCAAAATAGGAATTGAGAAGAATTTTATACATCAATGCATAACAAGAAATCTAAGCTATGCATCAATATGGTTATTAGGTACTTGTGTGTTATTCAGAACACACTCAATAAGTAAAGTTAGGTTCTTTTGTGAAACAAACTATGATGTAATTACATTTAAATTAATATTTATATATAGAGGTGGTTAGGTTAGGTATTTGATATAATGCACCCCCCCCTTTCCCCTAATGTGCAAATAAGGTTTTGGAATTTAGGCTAAGAGATTGGTTAGATAAAGAGGAAATACTGAGTCCAGTACAAGTGGGATTCAGATTGACATTCAGCACTATTGACCATATTTTTACTTTGGAAATATTGAGATGGAAAAATGGTTGGCTATTTGTATCTTTGTAGACCTGAGAAGTGCTTTTGATTCAGTAAATAGAAGGTTGTTAATTGAAAGCCTGTTAGAAATAGGCTTGCTGTCTTGTTTTGTAGCAATAATAGCAGCTATGTATAGGAGGGTGAAGTTTGTTGTAAAGGTGATGGGGAAATTTTCTAGACTAGTTATGTCTCATTTGGGTGTGAAACAAGGATGTACTTTATCCCCAAAGCTCCCTCCAAAAATTGGAGGGCAACTAGGCCTCCTTCCCCACCCCTTATTTCTCAAAATCATCTGATCAAAACTAAGAGAAAGCCATTTAGCCAAAAAAAAATTAATATGCAAATTTCATTTTAATAATTTATGTGCAGAGAGCCAAAATCAAAAATGCATTAATTCAAAAATGTTCAGAAATTAAATAAAAAAAACTAGTTTTTTAAACTGAAAGTAAGGAGCAATATTAAAACTTAAAACAAACAGAAATTACTCTGTATATGAAATGGGTTGTCCCCTCTGCAATTCCTTGCTCTTTATGCTAAAGTTTGATTCTTTGCCACAATTCTACTTTTTAAAACAATTAAAAAACTTTAGCGTAAAGAGTGAGGGATTGCAGAGGGGACAACCCATTTCATATACAGAGTAATTTCTGTTCATTTTAAGTTTTAATATTGCTCCCTACTTTCAGTTTAAAAAACTAGTTTTTTTATTTAATCTTTGTTTAAGGATTAAGCATAGGGAGTCATGTTTGAGGAGTTAGCTTGGTAAGAGTTTATTTATGGGTGTTTCTGAATTCATAAAGTGTTTGAAAGTTTGTTTGCTTGTTTAAGTTGTTTGCAAGTGTGTTTGCTTTTTTAAGTTGTTTGGAATTAGGTGCTTGTATAAAGTTACATGTGTTTGCTGTGGCCTGCAGGGTTTTTTGCAAATAAATCTTATCTATGACATTTTGCCTTTTTTTTTCAAATAAATATAATACAGAATTTGTAGAACAGACAGAGAAGTTGAACAAATAGGCAGAACAATAAATGTGTTTTTATTCCCTTCACTGCCTGTGTCAATAGAAAAGCCAGGGATTTACTGTTTTCATTCCCTGGAAATTAGTCTTATACCTGGTTCCAGTAGTGAGATTGAATTTGTCAAAGCTTGGAGGTTTATTCCTCCTGTCTGTTTAAAGAAAACAGATGCATAATTGAAGTTTTGTTCATTTCTATCTTACATTTCATGGGCATCCATGGTATTTCTTCCTTTATTAATCTGTCTTGTTTCTTTTCTGCAGGATTTTTTTTGTCTCATTTTTAGTAAGATACAAATTTTTATTTACAAATTACTTATACTAGAAGCACATTTTCAAGACTTTGACCTAACCCAGGATCCCTTGTTCTAAAGGCATGATTGAATTTCTTGAAGCTAGAAATTTCTTTTGTGGCAAATTCAATGGTAAATATTTAGTTCACCCTTTTTGCAACTTAATAGTGGTAAAATAAGTAAGATTGTAAATTTTTAGTGACTGCAATATATTTTACCCATTGCTAATTGCAGTAGAAAAGAAAGTCACTGGTAAGGACCCCCAAAGAATTATTTCAGATTATTTTAAAAAGGCTTTACTACCCATAAAGCTGGCATAACTGAAGAAGGGGCTTCTCAAGAATTAATGACTTTAAAAGCTATACATTATACATAAAAATGCACATTTTTATGCAGAGAGGCAGCAAGTTATTTATTACTAATCAACTACAGCAGGTATATCTATTGCTTTCTTTAACCATCAATAAAGATAAAATGCATGCTGAAAACTGAATGCTCTTTGGAAACTTTCTTTAGACACACTAATTGTGAGATGGATATCAACAAAATTCCAACAGGGTTTGTATTTACTTAAGATTTACAAACAAGCATATTGAATGCTTAATTTTGTGATATCCTAATCTCTAGACAGTAAACTAGATTCCTTACATTTCCTAATAGTTTTCCACCAGCTCATTTCAGCAAAATCATTTGTAATGACAATACACCCTTTGCTTGGGTGGCCTGGCCTTTTCAAAAATGAAAGACAACTGCTAGTAGGCTAAGCTAGTTCTGCTTGAAATTTGCTATATGAGTTAAGGTATCACTGAGATGGATTATGTTTTTTGCCGCAAATGAGCTGGTGAAAAATAAATAGAAAATATAAATTTTCTCTTTTTTTATTATTTCAAGACTAGTGTATCACAAAGCAAAGCATTCACATAGCTTGATTGTATTTTAAGCAAATACAATCCCTGATGGAGTTTTGTTGATACCTGTCTTAAATTGATTTGTCTAAATAAAATGGGCCTATAGCATTTACAGGATAGTAGTGGGACAACTATAGCAATTTTTTTTCAATTTTCTATTCTTCTTCAAATAATTATTGTTTTCTGGTCAAATTTGTGTTCCTTGCTAAGTGGTAGGCGCTCTGGGTTGGAACGCTTTGTCCAAGGTGTACAGGTTTAATTCCAGGCATTGCCGGTTTATTTGGTTTTGGATAGGGGTTGGTGATATGACTAACCTCAGCTAGAATTGGCCCAACTTTAAATGAGTACATCCATTGATTTTCTTTAAATAGATAGGAGTTCTATGTTTCCTAGCTTCAGTAAATTTAAATGTAATTGTGAGACCAGGGATTTCCCCCTCTGGAATAGCCTATCCGAGTCTACCATCCAAGCTGAGACACCCCACTCCTTCAAGGCTGGAGTCGACCGGGACTGGGAGAGGGCCGAGTGGAGGCTGGACTGGGAAGCTAAGCCAACATAATTACATCACTCACCACCAGCGAGAACTACAGGAGGATCTACCACCTTATCTCGCTGGCAAATGCGATTTAAGGTTTAAGGTAATTACAAATTAGGTGAAAACTTGCAAATGGACCACTGGTATCAATAAAAATTTGTAAGAAATGGATATCAATTTAAAGATTAAACAAAAACTTAAACAGAAAACAAAGAAGACTAATGAATAAAAAAAAGTCTCCCTTTACAACCATTTAATGAATTGTCACAAATATAGGTCACCCTTAAGATTGAAATGAACAAAGCTTCAATTATGAATCCATTTTCCTTTAAACAGACTGAAGGGGCAAACCTCCAAGCTTTGACATATTCAATCTCACTTTTGGGCAATCTCACCTTTCCTTTTCAAAAGAAACTTTCTTTGGATGTTTCCCATCCAACTAAAACAAGAGGGACAGCATCAGGTACAAGTGATCTTCTACTTAGCCTACATACCAAAGGGAGAAGCATGCATCTCTATACTATAATTTACCTCCAACCTGCCTAATCTGCAAATATATAGCCAAAATTATGTAGTTCCAATGTATTTTGTCACCTGTCACCTTTTCCCCCATTCTTGCTTTGTCACAGTTGCTTCAATTTACAGGGAGTTAAAGGTTGAGGGATAGATTGGCACAGGTAACATATAACTTCAGCTATATATTTCTATATTCGGAGGGTTGGGGGTCAAGTAGAGCAGGACTGCATTTAAAATTATGTAAGCTATAATTATTGTGCAATTATAAAACATCATTTTTTTTACATATTTTTCTCTAGGCCTACAGGTCCTTTCTTTGGTTTATGCCACATCAAACATTGTATTCCCAGAGAAAAATAAGTAGCAACTAGCTATATATATACATGCACATATTATTTATCAATGAGGACTCTAGTGCTTATCTGTGACCACTCAGTAATATTGACAAGAAATGAGCAACAGACAAAATGAAATTTAAATGGCTATCAGAAACTGGATACAGGCTAAAGGGGGGTAAAAAAAAAACAGGGCTGTATAAATGAAGTTCAAAAATAGGTGGTGAGTTTTTAGTGGAATAAATACTTCCCAAGCAAATTTTAAATTTCAACTATAGGTCATGAAAGGAGATTAATGCTTGAAGCTTGATCATTCTTAAACAATAATATGCATATAAAGAAAGATAGTATAGCCTAGAGGGTTGTATACTCAACCATGCAGCATGCCAAGACAATTTTAAGCTCCCATTATAAACTATGCACTCATAGCAGCAAATAGCAGCTATATCAGGCTAAAGGACCAATTACTACAACTTATCTTGAAGTTTTTGTGAAAGTCAATATGGAATTTGTGTTTTATTCTGGTGAGAATAGAAAAAGCATAAAAGGCGTTTCTGACTTAAATTCCATACTTTACTCATTGTCAGATCTTATGCAACTGTTGAAGAAGCAGTTAAGCAAATTCAAGTGTTTTGGCTCCCTAGGTAGGCTAGTTTGCTTTATACAGGCATTTTAGCTAATATCTTACCTCATAATGGCAATTTTAAAAAGCATTTTTTTATGCTCCTGTAGAATTAGAGCATATCTAAAATTTGAAGGATGTTTTTTACCAGACAGATAAAATTCTAGTTGAGTTACTTCTTGATATCTCAGAAAGAAGTTAGGTTAGGAAAATGAAACTTTCAGGGATGGGTCTACAGGCTAAAATATATCCTGGGAAGGTATTTTAAAGTATCCACCTCCACTTCTTCTCCCTCTAGAGAGCCCTAAAATTTGACTCCATGACAGGTCTATACCTACTGAATTGACAAAACAACATTTTACCTTAATTTTCAGGTACCATTTGCTTTTTCTCTGCCTTTAGTTCTGAAAATTCAATTTCTGTTATTTGAGTAGAATTCTGAGCCATTATTAACATTTTTTTTCAAAATTTAGGAAATGTATTTACATATCTTTAAAACCTTATAAATTGGGATTGAGCTAAGTTTTTTCTTTTCCTTCTCCCTCTAGAGGGCCCTGACCTTTAAAAATGTGTGTGTTACAAAAGTGAAACCTTGCAAAATAGATTTTCTGCTTCGGTACTTTTAAAAGCAGCAGCAATCAATAATAATGCTGTGGCTGCTATCATAATATTCCTGTTGGTTTCCATTCCATTCCATAAATTGTATGAGGGTATACAGACTGCATACAGTCCTTTCACCCCTTTGACTTCAAGATGGCACTAGCAATCCTTCTTTTTCGTCCTCTCTTCTCTTCTGTTTGGTTTGTGGGAAGTGCGAGTACTTGAGCTACCTGTCCCCAGCAGTTTAAGGCCAAGAGGCCGGCCGGTACCAATACGGCTCTTCCTACTCACTCTCGCTCTCTTCTGCACAGTAGATCTTCATTACTAAATTAGCTCGTTTTCCATTGTCTTTTTCATAATTTGGATCATCACCCTATAGATCGGCCTTTCAGTATTAGGAGGTAGTTGAAAACTAATGATGGAGTCAAACATTTCTTCAATCTTTAGTTTTTTACAAATTATCTTAATCTTATTAGTTTCGGGTGCAAGTATTTGGCAATCAAAAAATATGTGTTGGGGAGTTTCCTCTGTTGTTAAACACCACCTGCATAGTGGAGAATGATACAAATTCCATTGAAATCGGACAGAATTCAGAAAAAGATATCCTGATTTCAGTCTATAGTACCACACTGTGTCTTCTCTAGAACGAAATGGGGAATTTCGAAATGGTAGACATTTTATTTGACCACGGCGTTTCATAATATCTCGTAGGTTCCCCAATTTTGATTCTGGTTGGGGGTCAATATTTGCAGCTTCATTTGCTAGCCTATCAGCAGTCACGTTATGAATCAGTCCTTTATGACTAGGAATATGCTGGAAGCAAACAAAAATACCATATTTATTTAATCTTTGTAGATCATCTCTTATTAATTTTAAATCTGAATCTGCAGCCTCATAATTTATTTTTCTTATTAATTGAATTGCAGAATTTGAATCTGTAAGGATTAACACATTCTTTGACGAAAGGTTTAGTCTGGCCATAGTTTCAAGTGCTTTATGTATAGCAAATAACTCTGCTGACAGAATTGAAGTGTGTGATGGAAGAGTTGCTGATATATTCAAGGAAACATGAGGAATACACACCCCTGCTCCTGCTCTTGATCCTTTTACTGAACCATCCGTGAAAGCTAGAATATGTTCAGGAAAGTGTGAGGATATCTTATTAGCAAAAAGTTGACAGACATACTGATCTGAATAATGTGACTTGTCTTTAGAAACTAACTGAAGATGACATTCAGGAGCCACCATTTCCCATGGTGGAGATTTTGGAAAAGGGTAACTATCCGCCTGTTCATTTTTCCAATTTGGGTAATCTTTTAGATACTGGCTAAAAGAAGATAGTAGGTGTTGGGGCTTAGCAGGATTTCCAAAAGTGGAGGGAAAAACTGCATGGATTTTGCCATATGTTTGTATTTTTGTGAAGTAGCAGTTTCTCTGCATAGTAGCCCTGTCTTTCAGAGCAGTTAGTCCAGAAAGTTCTTTGAGCTTAACCACTGCAGTATGTTTGTGGAGCCCCAAAGCAATTCTGATGGCTGAATTTTGGAGTGTCTCAAGGGTATTGAACAAAGTAACCGGAATATTTGTAAGAAATTGTATGCCATATTCCAATTTAGACCGAATATACATTTTGTAAAAGTCAATAATTAACTTGGGTGAAGATCCCCATTTAGATCCTGCAAGTCGTTTGAGGATGGTTAGCCGTTTTAAAATTGTCATTCTTAACATCATTAAATATGGTTGCCATTTTAAACGAGAATCAAGAATCATGCCCAGTAGCCGAACTGACGGCTCATAGACTATCTCACTCTCCTCTATCCTTAAGGGTTTCGGAAGGGTTACTTGTCGTTTATGGAACACAATTGCTTTTGTTTTTGGTATAGAAATGGGCAGTCCAAAAGCTTTAGAAAACAGGCACACATCATATATATCTTCCTGAATGATGTTTTGGAGTAAAGTTATGTTCTTATGTCTGTTCCACACAAGGAGATCGTCAGCAAATTCTCCATGTTTTGACTGGCTTCTAAGTTTTAGTTCAGAAATATATAGTGTAAATAAAAGAGGGCTTATGACAGTTCCTTGTGGGAGACCATCTTCAACTTGTTTTCTTACAGACAGTATTTCATTAATCTGTACTTGAAAGGAACGATCACATAATAAATTCATTATAATTGAGATCGCCAGAGGTGGAAAATTTTTATTATGCATAATTTCTTGTAACTTTTTACGTTTTACATTCCCATATGCATCTGTCCAATCAAACAATACAGCAATACCAACTTCGCCCTCCTGTAAAGCATCTGTCATATCTGTTTCTATTCTAGTTATGTTGTCCATTGCACTATGACTCTTTCTAAAACCTGTCTGAGATTGGGGTATTATTTGATTTACCTCTGCAAACCATTCTAATCTCCTTAAAATCATTCGCTCAAATATTTTGCCCATTGTGGGGAGAACTGATATTGGTCTGTAAGATATAGGATCTTCTGGTGGTTTTCCAGGTTTGAGGATTGGGTAAATAAGTGCAATTTTCCAGGGGGTAGGAAATTTCCCTTCTCTCCATGCGTTGTTACATACTTCCAGGAGCTTAGCTCGAAAAATGTCAGGTGTTTCAATCAACCATTTGATGTGTATCTCATCATATCCTGGGGCTGAATTTAAGTTGCATCTTTCAATAGCTGTCTGTAACTCAGATAAAGAAAAGGGTAACATTAACGACTTCTTGTGTTGTGCTACAGAAGGGAGGACACATACAGGTGGATTTGGCAAAACAGTGTCTAGAGGTTTCTTCATGAATGTGTTTGCAAAAATATCAGCTTTTAGGAAATCAGAAGTTATTAGTTGACCCTGGTGTTTTATTTCATATTTGCGATCATCAAGTGTCATTCTCTTGCCGTTCATTTTGCTTACGTATTGGTGAATCTTAGATACTGCAGTTTGATGATCTATGTTAGTCATAAATTTTTCCCATGCCTCTCTTTTGGCCTGTAAACATGTTTTTTTTACTTTTGCTGAGCTATGTTTATATTCAATTGCAGTGCTCATTGATGGATGTCTTTGAAATGCCTTTTTTGCTACGTTCTTAGCTTCCACTGCAGTAGAGCATAGTTCATTCCACCAATTTTTAATTCTCTTATTGCCAGTTGGAGTCCAAATGTTGGGGCTTGTCTTGGGAATTGCTTTGTAAGCAGCTTCCATCATAATTTTGTTAAGTATTTTTACTTTATCATCAATTTGGGAAAAATCTTCAAGTAAATTATAATTGGCTTCTTGCAGGATTTGCTTGAACATTGGCCAATTACCTTTCTTGTTGATAAACTTCCTTTTTCCAGGTTTGGTTTGGTGAGACATATTAGAGATTGTAGTCTTAATAGCGCAGTGGTCACTTTGTAGATCTGTTACTCTACTTATTGAAACCTGGTCAATAGCAGCAGCAGGACCTAGTTGAATATCAATGGTTGACAATTTTTTATTTTTTATATTATAATAAGTTGGCAAATTATATGGTGTTAGAACTGCTATATGGTTATTTTCTAACAGTAATCTTTCAACATTTTTCCCAGCCCGGTTTGATTGTTCAATATCTTCCCAATGAGTGCTATGAGCGTTTAGGTCACCAAAAATAAAGGAGTTGTGACCCTCTGCTTCTGTTGATAAAATATTATATATATCAGTATCCCCCTTTGGGTTATACATAGATTTAATTATTAAAGTGTCTCCTGAGCTTAAAGTGATTGATACTCCTACCACATCTATTTCATGGTCATGTTGCTTTAATGGTAATGGATAGTGAACTATTTTATCAGCTATAAAAATGAGCACTCCACCTCCTTTTCTGCCAGAATCTCTATCTTTTCGATAGCATTTGTATCCTGGTATGGACACTTTTTTTAGATTATTTAAATGTGTTTCTTGGAGACAAATTACATCCACTTTTTCTTTATTAATATACGAGCAAAGTTCCATCATTTTTGTATTATTAAGTGAAAAAGCGTTCCACTGTAGCACTATCAGTTTATCTATATCACTAACATTGTTAATTAGTTGGGGGGGTTGTTTTCTAATCATTAGGGAACTCGAATATTTTTGGCTGCAACAATAGCAATTAGTTCCTTAAATTCATCTGTAACTTCTTTCAGCAATGACTCTGGAAAGTGCTTTTCTAGTGTTTTCTCACATAGTTCATTTTTCATTTGTGTGTCATAATTTGATGATCGAATAAGCTCCTGGGTAATAATAAATTTTGTCAAGTTTCTTAGTTGATTACCAACTAAGATTGTGGGTGTTGGAGGCTTGATGTTGCTTCTTTGAGGTCCATTACCCCTAATAGATAAGAATGTAGGTCTTTTGGGTTGAGAGGGGGATACACCTGCAGGAATTCTTCCTACTTTGTGGTCAAGTCTGGGGAAAGAAGGGCTAGTTATACTTATGGGTTGCTCACTAGTTGATAGGGAGTAGGTCTCATAGAAGTTGGTTGCAGGAATTTTTTTCCACGCCTGCTGTGGTTGTCTTCTCAGCTCTTGGACTGGAGTTGGTCTCCTGGAAGGTGTATTGACAAAGTTTATATGAGGCTGACTAGGTTCTTTCCTCATAGCATTAGCAATTATGGGTACTGGTATTCTTTTCTCCTGTGCTATTTTTACAATCTGACTTCTTTGTTTGTATTTAGCACAAACATTTCTGTCATCAGAAAGATGTGAACCTCCACAGTTAATACATTTTGTTGGGTAATGGCAGTTGCTTTCAGAGTGACCCCTTGATGTACAGTTTTTACAAACAACAGCAGTGGCAAATGGACAGAATTTTTGTGTGTGCCCTAGTTTCAAGCAGTGTTTGCATTGTATAGGTTTTTCATCATATAATCTAAAGGCAACTCTTCCACCAAACAAGAATAACTTTTCTGGTGAATATGCTCCTTCAAATGCACAAAGAACAGAGTTACTTGCTACTAACTCATTGTTTTCATTTCTTTTTTTTAGTCTTGTTATTGACTTCAGAGGGTAAGATAAAAGGGAACTATCAGTAAGACCCTCTTGGATGTCATTGTCTGTATATAAACTGGGTATATTATAAATGACCAGTCTAGTTTCTTTTTGAATCAGTTGTTCTTTTGGCTTACAAGTTACTTCCATATTACCAATATGTGTCAAGTCCAGCAGAGAGGTCAGACAGGCTGCATCATTGGCAAATACTTCAGCTTCTCCATTTCTGTTAATGAATATATCAAATTCCTTTCTTAACTTCTTGAAAATGTTCATCCTCAAAAAGTCAATATGTTTTTTTGGTTCAAATTTCAGGGGTTTGAGACTGGTATTTTTCTGGACGGGTGAGATTACAACAGCAAACATTGGAATGGATAATTCATAACTAGGGGTTGGGGCTGTTGACTCATCTGTTGGTATCAAAAGATTGGGGGCGTCAACCTTTCTCTTTTTATTATTCTTTTTCTTGAGTTTTTGAACTACTTGGAAGTCATCCCATGCCAGATGGTTCTCATCATCTGGTACTTGACAGTTTGGTTCACACCACTGAGGTGAACCCACAGAAATCATTGTGCCATCACTAGATGTAGATGGTCTTGATGGCTGTCTAGTCCTGGCCTTTTCAGTTTTATCGTTATCATTATTTGCAGGCTTAGTGATTTGAGTAGGAGATATGGCAATATTGCTCTTAGGCTTAGCATGGCTCCCCTCTAGATAGGGATCTGGTGGATCTAGCTTAGACATAAGTCTAGTAATTTCACAATATCTGAAAGGTGCTAAACCTCTTAAATAAAGAAATGACAATAATTGAATAAAAGATAAAGCTTTAGATACTCTACTGCCAAAGTAATATAATTATCAAATATAATATTAGTAAATATCCGTTTTCATCCGTTTTCCTGCCTCTATGGTTTCATCCATGCTTACAAAATTTTCAAATTTTCTGCCAAAAGGACAAGAATCTTTTCCCACTTTTCCCTCTGTGTGTAAACATAAATCCTGTCTCGGAGACAGGATTCCCGTCAAGTTTTCCTCTCCGTGTAAACGAGGCATTAGATAGATAGATAAGCATATTTTAAAGTCAAATTATACGGCCATGAACAAAGTAAATAAGATAATGAAACGCACAAATATATTCCCCCAAGGCATAGCTTACAACCCATGCTGCTACAATCTCTATCCGTTTTGGACTGCCTTATTTCAAGTTTTTCAACATTCTCTTTTTCAACATAATTTTTTTTTTTCAATATCAAAGTGCGAAAACATCAAAATGATGTTTTTTTCAAAATTAAAGTTTATAAGTCAAACCTCCCCTCAAAATTCCCTGAAAATAGTCTCAAATAGATATAGCAGCAGTCGCAGTCAAAGTTGCTAGTTATCACAGATGAAAATTATCAAAGCTGCAATCCCAACCAGTCTCATTTGCAGCCGCGATAGTAACAGCAGTGGTAGTGGCCCTTGAAGTTCCAAGTTAATACCCTTAGCAGTCCTTAAAATATTACAGGTATGCTTTTGATAGCTTGGAACTAGAAATATTGGAAAACTATCTTAACCTTAAAAAAAAGTAACTTTTTATGCACTGAGTGAATATTTCGAAAGTGTTTGATAGTATGTTGCATAGCCACACGTTTTATCGTTGTTGCGTAGAAAAATGAACCCATTTATAAACCAGTGTTTAACAGGCTGGTATGATAATTCATTTGTGAGAGTTTTTTCGGGAGGGTGACTTTCAGACCAATTTTTTTTACGTCGTGGAGTAAAACTAAGGCCAGTTTTTAGTTCCGTTATAATTAATGTATACTTAATGGTACATACGCCCATATGCGACTGTCAGTATCGACATTATTGCCGTATTGATGATATTGACAGTATTACGGTATGTTGATGATATTTTGCTGTTGTCAGGCGATTTAATCTCAATTCAAAATGCAATTAATATATCAAATTAACATCTACGGTAGATAGGATTAAAGAATGAACCTAGTAAAATTTTGTCGCCATTGCTTTAATAAGGCTGAGCTATTTGTTATAAGTGTTTATGTGTTATGCATTATGAGTGTTTTAGTATCATGTACTATCGATCTATTGTAAACTGTTTTTTTTTTTTTATAAATTCATGAGTTTTTATGAGTATTATGAGCTATTTATTGTTGTCCTTTTCGTTAGAAGTGTAATTTTATAGTTTTAATTTTTCTCCTGGTTTGTTTCCTATACCCCTTTGTGTACATTCGTGTATGTATAGAGAGCACAAATGTGTTATTATACTTTCTTTGGATTTAGCTCAACATGCCCCTCTATATTTCCCAAAATTTGGCTCAGTACCCTAAGTCTTTTCGGGCCCAACCCAGGATTCAACATTTCCCTCTTTACTACTGATAAGTCCTGCATGTAAAATATGGACAAATCGCATACTTTAGATGCTTTACCCTGGGAGCAGTTGGGGTATGGCATCCCCAGAGGCATAGCTATAAGACATTGCGATAATTTCTAATAAAATAAACTTTTAAGATATCAATTAATGTTAAGGATAATATTTAAAAGGGCAAGAAGGGGAGAGTCTGCCCATGATTCCTTTTGAACACCCCTCTCAATACGTCTTTAAAGGTTCACCTTAATAGCCTAAGCCGTACCTTCAATATTGCTGTTGTTCCCTTTTAAAAATCGTCCTACATACAGTGCGCTTCAGTTTTATTTAACTTCACTCTGATCGTTTTCTAAAGGATTTTACTTTAATATTCTTAGCCTTTTTAGAGGCTCAGGATCAATCATACCCCTTTTTCTTAATAACCAGCTTTGTATATAAGCCATGAGAAACTTAAATAACTTACAACACTTACCTAAGAGGCTGTGGTGGATAAGTTATCACCGAGGGTATAGTACTTTGACTTTTCGACTATTTTGAAGTAGGTGGATATTCCAAAATTTCGATCAAATATCTTTGGACGGAAGACAGCTAAAAAGGGAAAGGGGGAGGGGCTAGTTGCCCCCGATCATTTTTTTAACATCCTCTTCAACATGTCCTGAGAGTTTAAACGTAGGACCTTCATCTGTTCCGGTCAAATTGCAGATACACCTTTTTATGAACAGGGTTCACGTGTTATCTGTAGCTTTAGTTTGACATATGTCTTATCATTTTCCAAAGTTCTGCCTAAACACCCTAAGCCTTTTTGGACACACATTGTTTCGAAAACTTCCTGTCCCTAGTGATAAATCTTGCACGTAAAAAAAAGACAAATTGCATAATTTACAATACTTACCCTGATGGCTGTGGGGGGCGTTGTATCCTTGAAGGCACAGTTACAATACCTTTTGACTGTTTTAAACAAAATCGCTTTTTCAAGTATTTGATGAGCATTGATGGAAGGGAGCATCTAAAAAGAGCAAGGGGGGCTGGCTGTCCTCCGATAGCTCTTCAACATCCACTGAAATTTTCAACTTAATACTTTCAGCTGTTCCTTAGATATTGAAGATGCGTCATTTTGACAATCAGTACATACATAGTGTGTTTTATTATGTTTGGCATCCCTCTCTAAAGCTGTAGGGGGCTATGTCATCTCCATAAGCATAGTTATTTGAGCTTTTGACTATTTTAAACAAGATGTCTGTTTCAAAATTTTGATCAAACACTTTTGGAGGGAGAGTTACTAAAAAGGCATGGGAGGGAGCTGGTGGCCTTCCAACCACTTTTGAACATCCCCTCCGCATGTCCTGGAGGTCCTCAGACATTCTTAAAATATTGCAGATCCTCCTTTTTGATAAACTGGACGCAAATAATACCTTTTGATGTTGTATAACGTACCCCCTCAACCTTCTTCAAAGTTTTATCTTAATGCCCTTAACCTTTCTGGGTACACCCAGAATCAAATATTTACCCCTTTTTTAATGACAAATGCACTGGGCAAACATTGGTCAAATCGCTTAATTTACAAACCTTGCCCCAGGGCTATGGGACTATAGCACCCCTGTAAGTATAACTATGGAAGAAATTATCCCAGGAACTAGTTGGAACAAAATAAATGCTCAAAAATTTCTATCAGTATTGAGCAGAGGGCAAGAGCAAAGAGCAAGAAGGGAGGGGTTGGTTGCCCTCCAATCTCTCGTTGACATCTCCTCAACATACTTTGAAAGTTTCTACTTACTACCCTTGGTCGTCCTTTAGATATTAGTGATATTCCCTTTTCACAACTATCAAGCACATTGTGTGTTCGATCGTTTTCGATGTCCCTCTCTATATTTCCTTAAAGTTTCAATTTCTATTGACACCCTTGTGTCTAACCTGCAAGTGAGCTATGCTAAACTAGCCCAGCTGAAATATTGTAATCGGTAAGTTTTTACGGGGCCACGTACATCAGTAGCATTACCGCATGTCCTTTATCTTTCCCCGCTATGGGGATGGTTTACAGAAACAGAGATATTAGAAGCTAGGTATTTTTTGATCCTTAAAGTTTCAATTTCTATTGACACCCTTGTGTCTAACCTGCAAATGAGCTATGCTAAACTAGCCCAGCTGAAATATTGTAATCGGTAGGTTTTTACGGGGCCACGTACATCAGTAGCATTACCGCATGTCCTTTATCTTTCCCCGCTATGGGGATGGTTTACAGAAACAGAAATATTAGAAGCTAGGTATTTTTTGATACTTTTACCGCTTTTAGACATAAATTTATCCCTTTGGAATAAGCATCAAACGCCTGATCCCTGTGAAGTTGTGGCAAAGCAAGAAATTAATGCTAGAAAAGGGTGGCCTTATGCACTTATTATATGGAGAAGGAGCAAGCTGAAGTCAGAAGGAAAAATTAATAATGAAAAAATTAAAAAAGAAGATTATATAATGATAAAATATACAAGTAACAACTGCCCTCCTCTAAGAGTCACTCTTAATAGCGAATGAAAGGAACCCTGCCTTGAGAAGAGATTTTCTTGACTAAAGTTACAGAAAAGTTACGTTTGTAAGAGTTCTGACGTTACGAATTTTTTTGGTTTAGTCGCAACCCTGGAGTGCAATGGCGTGGTTTGGCTCAAGTAATCTGACGCTTTCCATGTTGTATGAATGTATATGGTGATCATGACCTAATCATTGGCGTTGAAGTATTGTTTTTCGTCCCTATTTTTCTCTTTACTCTGCCACGTTTTTATTTCATTTTTATTTTTCACTTTTTCTACATATTTTTTGTTTAATTTTTCCTTTCGGGTGTTCGCTTTTTAAACAAGGACTTTCCAGACAAGCTTTGCTTCGGACACGTTTTCCTCCCCCTTCTTCTTAAATTCAATGTATTGTACCAGTCATAATAAATAAGAAAACATAAAAAAATAATATTTAAAAAAAGGTAATGCGGGAAAATGATCAGTTTGCCGCTATTTTGGATTAGAAGAAGACGAAATAGCAAGGGAAAAGAGCGAGGGAGAAGAAAACCTAGGGAGAAAAATTAGAATCTTGATACTTTTCAAAACCCTCTCGGAAAACAGGAGGCTAGTATTTATTTGGGTTCAAATAAGAAAATCAAAAATATTAATAGACATTGTAAGCCACCACCACCGAAATACTTACTTCAAGATTAAATGTTTACCCCTTAATTTTTTTTTCAAGAGGAACAATTCAGGGGTAGCAGCTTCCCCCACAGTCTAGGATAATCTTATTTTGCGACAAAAAAATTGTGCATGCTGACCAATGTCCACCTAGTGCAGGTAATAAATTCCCGATTCTCTACCTTCAGCCGGGAGTGTAATATGTGGTTGTGGTCAAGTCATCTGACATTTCTTGTGTTTTTCCCCAGATTTCACAGGTACTCATTTGGAGCTAGGTCGAATCTGGGTGAGCTTACAGAGTCACACCTCAGATAATCCTAACTAGATAATCAGCGACACCAGGACTCGAACCCCTGTCCTTACGGACAGGAGATTTCAAGTCTAAAGGGGTAACTACTTGGCTAGTACGGCAACCACGATTTTAGCATAAAGCATCTTGATTCTATTGTGCAATTTATCTCATTTGCAAAATCTATTTTAGTTTTTGATAAAAGAAACAACCAAAAACTACTGCTTTGTTACTTTAGGATATTTAGGGTAATTAGTGTAACAACTGCCCCCTCCCCTCCATAAAATAAATCAGGCTTGTAAGAGCGACACCAATGCCAATAAATTTGATCAAATAGTTTGTGGTAACGAACTGCAGTAAGGAGCAACCCGGCTAAATAGTAAATGAAACTCTAAAAAAAGGAACTTTGATACCAATAATTCCATTAAAAGAATTACACTTTAATGCTGATTTTACATATATAAGTTTCATCAAGTTTTAGGACCCAGTAGTAGTAGAATGTCGCAAGAGCTCATTCTAACGGAAACTAAAAGTTCTAGTGCCCTTTTTAAGTGAAAAAAAATAGAGGGGATCTAGGTCCCCTCTCACGCAAATTTTGTCCCCAAAGAAATTTTTGAATTGAAAAGGGAATAGTTGTGGGAAAAGTCAAGTCATAGCCAATTGTAGAAAAAGCCAAGACAGATTGTCCAATTAAATGGGCATCAAGTCAAGGTTTATTTTACCCCTTTGATTGCCGTTGTTACTGTCTCCCGCTTATGCTACACATCTCATGCATGTCACTACACAATGCTGAACTAGAGTCAACCTTGTTGGAGGGTCTCCCCGGGGAACACACGCTGGTTGAAAGTAGTTTACTTGACCCCAAAGTCACCAAATCAAATTTTGAGATAGCCATTCTGTTCAACTTAGTCAAAAACCTAATAAATATGTCTTTGGGGACGACTTAATCCCCTAAAATCCCAGGGGGAAGGGATGCAAGTTACAAACTTTGACCATTGTTTACATATAGTAATGGTTATTATAAAGTGTACAGACGTTTTCAGGGGGACTTTTTCGGAATTTGATACGTGGTAGGATCTTCTTATGGAGGAATTTATCACGAGGGAAGAGAATTTCCATGAAGGGGGTGCAGGATTTTCTAACATTACTTAAAAAAACAATGAGAAAATTAATAATTTTCAACCTAAAGTAATGAGCAGCATTATAAGTAAAAACGACCATAAGATATTATTTAGATAAGTGGGTTTGTCTTCTCCACGATACATTGCTCTTTACGCTAAAGTATTTTTTGTAATTTCAACTATTTATTCTGCTTCCTTTGTGGTTCAGGGGGCATTCTTAAAGATTTCGGACATTTTTTTATTCTTTTAAAAAGTAGAGTTGTGACAAAGAGTCAAACTTACCGTAAAGAGTGGGGCGTAGAGGAGGGGAAAAACCCTTTCATATACGGAATAACTTATGTTTGTTTTAAGTTTTAATGTCACTCCTTACTTGCGTTTAAAAAACTTTTTTTTTATTTAATATGGACCTAAAACTATCTAATTTACATCTTAATGTTTTTCTTTTTTCTACTGTATGCTAGTGTTTATTCTCTTTCATCTTTATTTCACACGTATTGTTTGATTTAGTGTATTATTTATGGTGCTTTTAGTGCATTATTAGTGTGTTGTATGGCCCATAACAAGTAAAGTTTATTGGGCCGAATAATTTTTTTACGTTTGAAATAGTGTTTTAGTACTAACAAAATGATTGATGATTGATTGATAAAATTTAACGATTTCGATATCGACATTAGGCGGCAATACTGTAAATATACAAAGATAGCCAACCTATCGTCATGCATGATTGGGCGGTATAATTTGAGTCGATGATTCTTGTTGAAATGAAGGTGATATTACAGTCCACAGTCTAACGTAATGATGAACCTAGGCATAAGAAATGGTCTATTGGGTGTATTCAGTTTAATTTTATTGATTGGAATTTCCCTAGATGTAAGTTTTCCTCTATAAATTAGCTTTTTCAAGGACTTTTTCAATTATTTTTATGAAGATACAAGAAAGGTAGTCTTCAAATTGTTTTTCAAATTTTGCTCAATGATTTTATCTAAAATTATGACTAGACTCAGCATCCCCTGAAAGTTTCACCTGAATACCCTTAGCTTTTCTAGGCACCAACGGTCAAGCATGCCTCAACTTCCCAATGACAAATATTGTATGTAGACATGGGCAAGATGTATAACTTACAGCTTCTTCCCCAAGGGCTATGAGGGGGGAGTAGTTATCTTCAGAGGTAGTGATATTGTACATTTCAACTATTGGGAGGGGGACTGGGTGTCCTTCAATCACTTTTGACTCTTAAAAAGGATTCTAGAGCTTTTAATTTCCAACCGAAAGGACCTACTTCCAGATTTTCTATAACTTCATCCTCACGAAGGGCCTTGGTATAAGAAAAGAAATACATTGTACCCACTTTGCCATTTGCTAAGGGAGCGCTATTTCACTGCCAATGATTTTGTTTTTGTTTCGACAAAAATTTAAGTGTCATACAAATTGCCATTGCATCGAATAGCATCGTATATCGTACTATGATAAGACACAATATACCTTTATTGTAATGGGAATGAAAAACCACTAACATCACGGATTGCACAGCCCTACTCAGCTAAATAAGGGCCTGTCTGCTTAAGAAAGTCTGATTCCACTTCATTCATCACATTTTACATTTTATTGAGCTTGCCATTAGAACTTGCCACAACAGCAAGTTACCACGATTTCTTAGCATGCACTGCAAAAACAAGAGTTAAGAGCTCACATGGCCCTTCTGACGAGGTCGGAAGAGCCAAGAGCCAACACCTCATATGGTATGAGGTCTAGCCAAATTCTAAAAATCAATAGATTGCTTTAAAAGGAAAGAGGCTTAATGCCGGTTAGGATTTGAAATAAGAGCTCTGAGTCAAGAGGTCCTTCTAAATATGAAAATTCATTAAGATCCGATCACCCACTTGTAACTTAATAATACCTCAATTTTTCTAATTTTTCCTCTCCCTTCAGTACCCCAGATGGTCGAATCGGGGAAAAAGACTTTATCAAGTCAATTTGCGCAGCTCCCTGACACGCCTACCAATTTTCATCGTCCTAGCACGTCCAGAAGCACCAAACTGGTCAAAGCACTGAACCCCACCTCCTAACTCCCCCAAAGAGAGCGGGTCCAGTCGATCACGTATCTACAAAATTTATAAGCGTTTTCCAAGATTTCCGGTTTCCCCTCCAACTCCTCCCAGTGTCAACAGATCTGGTCGGGATTTGAAACAAGAGCTCTGAGACACGAGTTCCTTCTAAATATCAAATCTCATTAAGATCTAGTCACCCGTTCTTAAGTTAAAAATACCTCAATTTTTCTAATTTTTCCAAATTAACAACCACCAGCTCCCTCAAAGAGAACGGATCTGTACCAATTATGTCAATGTAATATCTATAACTTGTGCTTATTCTTCTCATCAAGGTTCATCCCGATCTCTCCACTCTAAGCGTTTTTGAAGATTTCCGGTTTCCAAGATTTCTGTTTCCCCTCCAATCCTCTTTGTCCCTGGATCTGATTCGAATTGGAAATTGAGCATCTGAAACGTAAGATTCTCGTATATATCAAGTTTCATTAAGATCCGTTCACCCATTCGTAAGATGCCTCGATTTCCATGTTTCCCAAGAATTCCAGTTTCCCCCTCAAACTCCCTGCAATGTCATCGGATATGGTTGGGATTTAAAATAAGAGTTCTAAACCACAAGATCCTTCTAGATTTCAAATTTCATTAAGATCTGATCAATAGTTCGTAAGTTACAAGTACCTCATTTTTTCTAATTTTTCCGGATTACCCCCCCCCCCAACTCCACCAAAGAGAGCGGATCCGGCCCGGTTATGTCAGTCACCTATCTTGGACATGTGCTTATTCTTTCCACCAAGTTTCGTCCTGATCTCTCCTCTTTAAGCAGTTTTCCACGATTTCCGGCCCCCCTCTAATGACACTGGATCCGGTCGTGATTTAAAATAAGAGATTTGAGTTTCGAGATCCTTCTAAATATGAAATTTCATTAAGATACGATCTCTCTTTCGTAAGTTAAAAATACCTCATTTTTTCTAATTCTTTAGAATTAAACCTCAACCCCCTCCCAACTCCTCCAAAGAGAGCAGATTCGTTCCGATTACGTCAATCCCGTATCTAGGACTTGTGCTAATTTTTCCAACCAAGTTTCATCTCGATCCCTCCACTTTAAGCGTTTTCAAAGATTTTAGGTTCCGCCCCCTCCCAATGTCCCCTTCACCGGATCTGGTCGAGATTTAAAGTAAGAGCTCTAAGACATGATATCCTTCCAAACATCAAATTTCATGAAGATCCGATCACTCCGTCGTAAGTTAAAAATACCTCATTTTTTCAAATTTTTCAGAATTAACAACCGCCAGCTCTGGTGGTTGTTTCCGTTTTCCGAATCATTTTTTTCCGAATTAACGGCTTCCCTTCTCCCCCCCCAGAATATAAAATCGGGAAAAAAGACTATTTTTAATTTAATCTTTTCTGATCCCTGATACGCCTGCCAAATTCCATCGTCCTAGTTTACCTGGAAGTGCCTAAAGTAGCAAAACCGGGACAGACCAACAGATGTACAGACAAACTGACAGAATTTACGATCACTATATGTCACTTGGTTAATACCAAGTGCCATAAAAAAATTGTTTGAGATTCAAAAAAAATGTTTGTAATATTTATTAACAACAAATTTGGAATTTCAACACCTGATAATTGGCGAATTGAATATTAAAGATCTGATCAAAACCAAGATCCAAGTCAAACTTAGAAGGAACAGGAAATCACTACGCATAAAATTTAAGCTACTGCCAATAAAATGAAATAAAATCTTTATAAAAATCGGGGTGACTGGAAAAACTAATGAAAACTGAGGGTTTAATATACGATTAGATTAACTCCTGGAAATCTCAGTAACAAAATCTAATTTAGCAGATTTGTTTCTGTATTTCAATATTTTATTTTAACGGATTGATCCTTCTTGACTACGCAGGTCCTTGTGTCAGTCCATCAATGTTTTGCTACAGTTGTTTTTGAACTCTGGATCCCGTACTATTGAGCTGGAACCAATCCCACCCACAGTACCGAGCTGAGCCCAATCCCTCTGCGGCCCCGCAACTCTATTTCAATATTGTAAGAATGAGAAAAAAAGATGTTTGGATGTATTTAGTCTCAGCAATGTGCGAAAGACGCTAGTCTTTCGAAGGTTGATGGGTGTTTTTAGTTTTTCACATTTTTTCTTTATTAAGAATTAATTAGTTTGTTTCTCATTTTAATTCTTATGAGGCGAAAGACGATTTGAGCGTTGATTGTATTAAATAAATTTATATAAAGCTTGCTCAATTTGAAATCGATGTTCATAACGGTTTCTGAGCTAAGCTTTTGATTAAAAACAAATTTTTAGATTTTTCTAAATTTTAGATATTTCACCTTTCTTTATTTGTAACTTGTTAAAATCTTGTTATTTGTAACTTGTTAATGTTTTAATGACTGATGCGAGCATATTGATCCTTCTTGACTACGAAGGTCCTTGTGTCAGTCCTTCATTGTTTTGCTACAGTTGGTTTTGAACTCTGGGTCCCATATTATCGAGCTGAGCCCAATCCTGGCGTCATGTGGAAAAGATGTCTGTTCTACAAATTGTAAATCCTCCAGATGATTATCCTCCCCCAACATTCCCTGACAGTTCCAACTTAATACCCTTAGCAGTCCTTGATATATATCAGATGCACAGAGGCAGTTTTAAGGGGAACAGAGCGGGCACTTACCCAGAGTGGAGAATTTTTTCGGCGCCAAATTTCAAACTGACAGTCTAACGGTTATAATCATTTACTGTTTTCCAAATTTTGTCTTTACAAAAATAAAGTAGAGGGCGTGGTTAATAAATGAAAATAACTAATAAATTACGAATAAAATTAATAAAATAGATCTAAAACAAACTGAGCCCTGGGCGCAAGAGAGCCTAGAACCGCCACTGCACATACACACTTTGGACAACCTAATACATAAAGTTTTTTTTTTACCTAGTTCAACATCTCTTCAACATTCCTTGAAAGTTTCAACTTAGAATCCTTAGCTGTTCCTGAGAAGTTTCAACTTAATGTCCTTAAGATGTTGCAGACACTTCGTTTTTACAAATTGGATGCATATAGCGCACTGTAATGTAATTCATATTCCCCCTCAGCCTTCAATGAGAGTTTTAACTTGATAAACTTAGTAATCCAATAGTTATTGCCGTTTGATATACTTAGCCATTCAAAGCAAAATAATTAAATACATTTTAGATTATACGGATTAATCCCTTTGCCAGGAATTCACGCTCTATAAAATTTGCCGAGTTTAGTTTCATTTTGCTTGCAAAGTCAGTTACTCTTTTAATTTGAAAACTTATTTTTCAGTGTATTTAAAAAGAAATTTATTCCTAAGAAATATAACCTAAAAATTATACCAGCCCCTACCCCCAACCCACTACTGCCATTCTGGTGTCTTTTCCTCCGGAAGTTTTTCAGCGCGCACTCTTTTAAACTTGATTATGTTATGTGTAAATGAACAGAAACTCAATAAAAGAAAGCAAGTTTTCTGAAATGAAAGTAAGTGCCAACATTAAAACTAAAGAAAAGAAATTATTGTGAGTATAATACAGGGAGGGTTTCCCCTTATCATCGCCCGCTCTTTACGCTGAAGCTTAAATGTGCTTCCTGTTCTAAATCTCACGACCCTTGTGCTTGAGCAGTCGTTCTTAAGGAATTGAGACACAAAGTCAGACTTTAGCTTAAAGAGCAGGGGGCTGAGGAGGAGACAGCCCCCCTCACGTAGAATCAATAAATTTGGAGCAGTTTATATCACTGACCTAAGAATAATGTGAACATACCACCTGATACCTTTTTTATGCTCTTTCCGAGTATAATATTCACTTTATTCGGAAGTTCAATTTTAAGCCCTTTAAGGACCTTCAAAGATGATACATTTTTCTCACATTTTACATACCACTTATATACCCTTGTTAGCATCGCTCGTATAAATTAGTATACGAGTAAATTGAATCGACTATGACGAAATCGTGAATCAGAAAACACATATGAAATATGTAATCTGGGCTATATGTTTGTACATGAGGGGAGGGGGTAAAGTATAGTGGTTCTGTAGATGAAATGTCTTAGCTACAATTAGTCTGCATACAATTGAGAAAGAATTGTTGTTTTTAACCCTTTTATGCTGAAAAAAATAAGAGAAAAAGGTATTATCTTTGAGGGTCTGTAATGGGCTTGAAATTGAATTTTCGAGTAAAGCGGTTGTTTCATACGGAAAGAGCATAAAGAAGGCACAGAGTGGTATGTTTATCTTATTCATGGGTCAGTAATAAGAACTGTCCCAAATTTACAGGGAATCATTTATTTTCCTTTCAAGTTTTAATGTGGCTCTTTTCTTTCCTTTCAGAAAACAGTTTTAGTTTATTAGTTGGCCATCTCAGAAGTAAATACAATAAAATTCTGAAAACTACTAAAATAATTCTAACACAGATACTTAGGCTACGCCTATAATTCCTAAAAGCTTTTCACTCGATTTATCCTCTACCTAATGATGCCAAAATTATATAGATTCATGAATTTCCTTAAGCTTAATGTACTAAATAATTTCTGAGACCACACTGGCTAATCATGATAAAACATAATATCACGAAGAACGGCTATACTATTTTAGTTTTGTGTTTTGTCTTAAGGTTTGGTTTTTATATTTTTATCAGTTTCGTTCTGCACTGAGAACGGGTCAAGCGAAGGTCTTGACCGATATACTTGCATAAACTTTTTTTTTCACAGGCTGTTTATTGTCCTCGTTTTCTTCCTTTCTTCGCGATTTCATGTTTTATCATGATAAACAAATAAAATGGTGCCATTGAATTCCTTATTATCTGCTGTATCTGAAATTCGTGGAGAACATATAGTTTGGGATATTTGCTTAAGCATTAGGGGGAAGGGTGGTAAAGCAAATTCAACTGTTCTTAGAAATTATATAAGAATGTATTCTGAATTTATTATTTTTGAGAATTTTCTAGTGTTTCCTTCAGGAGGAGCAAGCCACTACACTGAAACAAAGAAAACTTTTTTTTCATAAAAATACACTATCTTAAACATTTTGGGGAACAAGACACAAGTTATCAATATTGATAAACTAAACTGAATACTTACTATCAGAATTAGACTTTTACCAAAGCACTGTCACACTATCCTCTCTCTCTGATCTCAATGTTCAGCCAAAAGTTTCGCTCCGTCGTTTAAAGGTCTTATCGTTAAATCTACTTCGCCCGTCTAGGTTGAATATTATGCGTTTGTATTCGATGGAGATGATTTTTTTTAATTTGTCAAATTTATCTCAAACCATAACATTCGAAAACAAAACAAAAGACAAACTCAGGTCGTAGGAGGAGGTTTAATTGCCTCAAACCTTTACGGTCGTTTAAAAAGGATACTAGAACAAAAAATAAAGTGAAACCGTGATCTGTCTTCTGGCAAAAACACACATTTCCACATTTGTGCAGTTAGGAGGTTGAAACCACCACAAAAACATTTTCTGATACGCTGAATCTGAAGTTCTGATTTACATTAATATTCCTCGACTTTTTGATGGGTGTTTGCCCCTTTTTTCGAAAATCAGGCTCCCTATTTTCAAAATCCCTTAATCCGTCAAAATCCCTTAATCCGTCAAAATCCCTTTTTCTTCTGAGGTTTGTAGCCTTTGTTGGGTAATATTGAACTTAATGAAATTTATATATCTGGAATCCGCATAAAACCCAATTCTTATCAATTGTTATCAAAATTCCATCTTTGAGTTTAGGTTGCTATTGAGCCGGGTCGCTCCTTAATTACAGTTTAACAATAAGAACTGTTTGAAAAAACATATTGGGCTAACTTCCTTTTTTTTTTTTTTTTATTAATCCTGTAGCAAACCGGAGCTTTCGAAGCACTATTCATGCTATTAAAGTGCACTATTTTTTAGTCTTGTAGAAATGTGCTGTATTTTAGAAAATTCTCTTTTTTGGGGAAGCTTTTGCTTCCTTTTTGTGTACGTAAAAGACTGAAATACCCTTTCAGGTGTCTTCTTTCCTTTGATATATTTGCTTACTTGGTTATTCAGCGTAAACATCAAATTTATGGCGAATCCAGCAAATATTTTTTTTTAAACGCTTTTTGGGTCTCATTACAAAAATGAGGTTCATCGCAAAAGCAAAAGTTATTCCCACAAAAGAATTTTCGTTATTAGTTAGAAAAAATTGACTTTAGAAAGCAATATATTTTCACTAACAGTACTGTTAAAATTAGGGTAGTATCTTAAGAAATTTTCTACTTACGGAAACTCACAAAAAATATGTTTAAAAAAAGCGATTGTAAAAGTTCAAAGATAATTTTTGTACATATATTGCTGCGTGTTCAATTTGCAGACAAGTAAGTTCAACTCATTTCAAAGTAAAAATAATTTTCTTTGTTTTTATATTATCGTTTTAAACTTAAAAATCAATTACCACCCCCATTTTTCTGCTATAATTCGAATATTTGGAGTGAATGTATACTGAACATATTACTTTCAATGGTCCTATAGTCAAATTAGATAAATAAAACAAGTTTTTTAACTGCAAGTAAGGAACGGCATTAAAAGTTAAAACGAACATACACTATTCCGTATATGAAAGGGGTTGTCCCCTCCTCAACGTCCTGCTCTTTACGCTAAAGTTTTGACTCTTTGTCACAGTTCTCCTTTTTGAAAAAAAAATAAAAAACTTTAAAGCAAAGAGCGAAGCGTTGAGGATGGGGACAACCCATTTTATATACGGAATAATTTATGTTCGTTTTAATCTTTAACGTCGCTCCTTACTTGCAGTTAAGAAAACTTGGTTTTTTATTTAATTACTGAGCGTTTTTAAATTAGTGCATGTTTTGATTTTGGCTCACCGCAGATGAATAATTAAAACAAAATTTGCATATTTTTCTTTTTGGCTAAATGGCTTTCTAATATTTTTTTTCGGATGATTTTGATAAAAAAAAAGGGTGGTGGAGGAGGCCTAGTTGCCTTCCAATTTGGTTACTTAGAAAGGCAATAAGAAATTTTTAGTTTTTTACGAACGTTTTTATTAGTAGTAAATATACGTAAATTGTGAATTAACCTACGTAACAAACTTCTATATTTTCATATTTTTATTACGTATATGAGGGGGCTCGCCCCCTTGTCAATACCTCGCTCTTTACACTAAATCTTGAATTGAGTCCCAATTCTTTAAGAATGACCCCCTGAATCACATAGGCCGTCAAATAAATAGCTGAAATTATAAAAATACTTTAGTGTAAAGTGCAAGGTATTGAGGAGTTCCCCTTATATACGTAATAATTTCTGTTCGTTGTAAGTTTTAATGCTGCTCCTTACTTCCAGTTGAAAAAAAACTTTTTTTTATTTATTTTCTCTTTTTTTAAATAATGCTAGAAAATCCTGCGCCCCCTCCATGGAAATTCTCTTCCCCCACGATAAGTTCCTCATGGAAAGATCCTCTCACATACCCCCCCCCCCCCCAAACGTGAAAAACTCCCCCTGAAAACTTCTGTAAACTTCCCAATAACCATTACTATATGTACCAATGGTCAAAGTTTGTAGCTTGCAGCTCCTTCCCCGAGGACTGAGAAGGATTAAGTCGTCCCTAAAGACATAGTTATTTTGTTTTTGACTATCCTAAACAAAATGGTTATCTCAAAACTTTGATCCGGTGACTTCGGGAAAAAAATGAGCGTGATGTCAATCAAATTTTTCTGGTCACTTAAAAAGGGCACAAGAACTTTTAATTTGCGTTAGAATGGGCCCTCTTGCGACTTCTAGGACCACTGGATCGATACGACACCCCTGGGAAAAAACAAAACAAAACAACAACAATAAAACAAATAAACACGCATCCGTGTTATGCCTTCGGGCAAAAAATACGATATTCCACATTTTTGTAGATAATAGCTTGAAATTTCTACACTAGAGTTCTCTGATACGCTGAAAATGATGGTGTGATTTTTATTAAGATTCTATGACTTTTAGGGAATGTTTGCCCCTACTTTCTAAAATAAGACCGATTTTCTCAGGCTCGTAAGTTTTGATGGGTAGGATTAAACTTGATGGAGCTTACATATTTAAGATCAACATAAAAATACAATTTTTTTTATGCAACTATTGGTATCAAAATTCCGTTTTTTAGCCCTTCGTTTACTATTGAGCCAGGTCGCTCCTTACTACAGTTCGGTACCACGAACTGTTTGATCAGTATACAATTTTGCTTTACTGCAAAAGAACAAACAAACACATCGTTTTTTAGAGTTTCGGTTACTATTGAGCCGGGTCACTCCTTGCCACAGTTCGTTACAACGAACTTTTTGATAACGAAATTTGCATATTAATTTTTTTTTAGGGGGGGGGGGGCTATATGGCAATGAAAATGGATTTTCATTGTTTTTATTTTGTATAATGCTAGAAAATCCTGCGCCCCCTTCATGGAATTTTTCTTCCCCCATGACATATTCCTCCAAGGAAAGATCCTTCCGTGTAACTCCCTCCCCTCAGCCCTCCCCCATTAAAAAATAGCCCTGAAAACGTCTGTACATTTCCCAGTATACACAGGTCAAAGTTTGTAACTTGCAGCCCCTCCCACGGGGACTGCGGGGGAGTAAGTCGTCCCCAAAGACATAGTTATTAGGTTTTTCGACTATGGTGAATAAAATGACTATCTCAGAATTTTGATCGGTGAATTTGGGTAAATGAGCGTGGGAGGGGGCCTAGGTGCCCTCCAATTTTTTGGTCACTTAAAAAGGGCACTAGAACTTTTAATTTCCGTTAGAATGAGCCCTTTCGCGACATTCTAGCACCACCGAGTCGATACGATCACCCCTGAAAAAAAAAAATAAAAAAAAAATGATTTGTCTTCTGGCAAAACATGCGAAATTCCACATTTTTGTAGACAGGGGTTTAAAACTTCTACGATTCTCTGATACGCTGAATCTGATGGTGTGATTTTCATTAAGATCGTATGACTTTTAGGGGGTGTTTCCCGCTATTTTCTAAAATGAGGCAAATTTTCTCAGGCTCGTAACTTTTGATGGGTAAGACTAATCTTGATGAAACTTGTGTATTTAAAATCAGCATTAAAATTTTTGATGTAACCACTGGTATCAAAATTCCATTTTTTAGAGTTTCGGTTACTATTGAGCCGGGTCGCTCCTTACTACAGTTCGTTACCACGAACTGTTTGATTCAAGAAACTTCAAACTGCTGTTGAAGTCCAAACTGCGTTGATTAATATAAACTAGTTATGTTGAAAATTACATATTTTTCCTAAATAGTACATAAATCTTAATGATTTCAATGATTTGTTAAATCATTTTTTTTTTTTACAGTGTTGCTCGGCCCTCCAAAGGTAAAAGTACGTATCTACACTTTTCATTATTTCGATAAATCACGGCTCAAAGTTTGAGTACTTTTGAGAGCTTCAAATACGGTTTACGGTGAAACTGGACACTGGCTAATTCTGGAAATTAGTTAAATAGGTAAACAAATATGGGGATTTCATATTTTTAAGTAAAATTTTCTATTATTACTGCCCCGAAGCCTGAAACAGTAGATACGTACTTTTACCATTGGACCGTTACTCATATAAAGAGGCGCTCTCAAAAGGTAAAAGTGCGTATATGACATATACGTACTTTTACCTTTGACTCGAGACTCGAATTCGAATGAAGTCCCAAAGGTAAAAGTCTGTATAAAACATAAAACGCACTTTTACTCTGCCCAAAACCCCGTATCTATGACGTATACCGAAGGTAAAACCACGTATGAAGCATGTACAACAAGTCATTTTTTTTATTCAAATAATTAGAAGTTAAAAAATAAAAAAAATCAAAAGAAATCACTGAAATACTGCAGGCAGCTAAGAAACACAGCCGTGCTTCAGCAAATCGACAGAAGCTGTTGATGAAGGCATAGTGCGCCAAAATGTACGGCGATTCTCATTCATAAAAGGTACAAGTTTTTCCAAGATGGCCTTTTTCTTTTCTGGCTTTACCCCCCTTGCGCCAAGAATCGGATCTGGCAAAGGATACTTTGCCTCTTTGATTGTACTAACCAGCTTTTTTGGCACAAAACTTAGACTCTTTTCTTCACCCTCAGGGCTAGTTTTATAGAACAGTTCTGTTTTTCCCTTCTTAAAACAGACCTCACTGAACTCATCAATGGTCACGCCCAAGTTCTTCATGACGATGCCAGGAGCTTTTAAGCTTTTCCACTGGCAAAAGTCTTCTATGTCCATTTTCACGGCTTTCGTGAATTTTCTACTTTTTTCTATGGTGTCGCACAAATCTTCAAAGTCAAGAACATCCCTTTTTCGAATTCGAGACTCAATCGATCCGTGTATGGAGTCAGCCCCCATGTGCGTATGGCCTTTCACTAGATACTTGATACGAATCGTTTCAGGTCCTCCTTCACTGTTGACTATCAGTACAAATTCACTAAAAATTGTCCAATTTTTGTTCTGGGCACAGCAATTGTCAGTATAAAAAATGAAGTGCAAGATATCCCTATTCATCTTTAAGACCTTGTGGAAGGCACTACCTATATCAGGTGCATCACGTCCTTGTCGAGATTCGTTCCAAACAACGCAAAGGTTCTGGTTTTGTTGGGTGGCCTTAACGGGGGCAAACGTCTCATTAAAACACACGAGTCTTGATAGAAAAAAGGCCTCCTTTCTACTGTGCATGATGGGAAGCAATAACACTTTTTGTAGGTCCACGGTGAACAACATGGTAGTTGAATCTTTTTCGTATTTCTGCTTATCTTCAGAAAATGCTTTTGAAACCTGTTCAACAAGATCTCTGTGCTTTCTGTACAGTTCAGTCTCTTTCTCGGTTGCCTCACCATTTGTACCAGGAGTTCTCGCAGCCCCTACTTTCTCTTTTAATAGTGTGCAAATGTCACAGCTGTCACTTTGGGGCATGCACAATGATACTTTCATACCATTAAGAATCTTCCTATATGTCTCATCACAGATTTTATTTGCTGGATATTTTTCATTAAAGTCTTCTGCCATAAATTTGTAGCTCAAATCACGAGAAAGGTACCGAACATTTGGAGCGTGAGCTCGACGATAGTGTGGAATTGCTGGCTGAAAGCTTTCAATGTGCTGCATCACAAGGCTTCGATCAACTTTGTTTGGTGGCCCTGCCACTTTATGGCCCCTTCCGTCCTTGAGCTCATTCCCAAGAGCATCCCTTTCAATTTTTGACTTGATTGTAAAAATCACTCTGTCATTCTTGCCTAATCCTAGACAACCAAGGAATGTAGACTTGCAAACTGGCAAGTTTTCAACTTTTGGGGTAAGTGTGGGGTATTCATTCAAATTTCTGGGAAGGCTGTACCTAACTGTAGTTTTTTTTCTACACGCAGCTTCTGGGGCAATAGTCCTTCTTTTAACTGGTAGGAATGTCAGCAAAGAAGCGAGCCACATTTGTCTTGATTTATATTCTTTGCTCCAACATGTGTCATAAATTTTCCTGAATTCTACACTGGAAAACCTCAAACATGAGTTTGTACATTTGTTAGATTTACAGCCAGGTTCGTCAGGAAATGGATACTTCTTAACATCTCTTTCAAATTTATCTTTTTCTGAGCGAACTCGTTTTGGAGTAAGGTCAACAATAGACCTTCCTTCTCCTCCACCATTTTCTTCACGTCTATTTTCTCTATCTTGTCCCACAGACCTTGCTGCTACAGCGTCAATTACACACATGACATGGTCTGAGGAATCAGGTTCACAAACAGCATTGTTGCTTTCATTAGATGGTTGATTGTCCAAATTTAGCTGGTCATCTTGGGTCTCATAAGCTGCTGCATCCGAAGCCGAATCTTCCAAGGGCAGGAAAGGATCGGTAGGAAAATGGATCAGATTGTACTCTGGATGATCTGATGTAAGATCATTACTGACCGAAAGAGGAACTAAATCTGTAAAGAGCTTTCTCCTCTTCTTCAAAGTTGTCTGCCTTTCATCATCAGAAGACCCAAATGTCCCTTCAACGTCCTCCCAGTCAATATCAGACTCATCACTATCACCTCTACTTAAATCTTCTTTTTCGAATTCTTCATCAGCAAAGTGTTTTAACTGTGCCTTAGTTTTAGCTTCTCCATCAGTGGTGTCCCTTGATCGAGAATGTCCAGAAAAATTGGGTGATATGTCTGTTGTTTGATTTATCTGGATGATTTCTGGGGGGGAACAGGAACTAGCTCCTCGTTGCTCTTCACTGGAAGATGGCAAGTCGGTATTTGAAGTTGATGCCTCATTTGTACTTGCTTGACATGCCAATGTCCTGAAAAATTGGAATTCTAAGAACTTGTTATCAACCTTGATTATCTCAGATGAAAGAGGGGGTTCTAGGGCTATTTTGATACATTTTTTTTTGTTTCTAAGGTAAGCAATATTTAGAGGCCCTCAATTTTTTCTCAATGTTGTAATAGTTGACCAAACTAATCCCTGATTATCTCAGATGACAGAGAAGGTTCTAGGGGTTATTTTGATGCATCCCTTGTTTTTTATTTTATTTCAAAGGTAAGTCATGTTTGTAGGCAATACTAAAAAAATGGCTTTAGGTGGTTGGTTGGTAATTTGGTATGACGCTGCTCTCCTGTACTAATTCGACAGCTACATAGCTAGCTGTGTAAACTGGTTGTAGCGGGTCTGTTGTACCTACCTGGTAGTACAGATGGGGTTTTACCAGAGGGTTTAGGCCTACTTGGAGAAAAGGTTCCAAAATAGCATGAAGCAAAATTTTCTTACCTTAAATCTCTTTCCTTTTGTATAACCAACGCTCTCTGTAAATTTAGAAAGCCTCTTGACATTCTATGCCAGTACTCTTTAATAAATAGCTCAGAGTTGGCTGGTTGTTCAGCTCTGCTCTGGTAAACAAACAATGATGATTGTGCTGAATCATGACATATACGTACTTTGACCTTTGGTTTCCTTTCTCATTTTAATGTGCCGGCCAAAGGCAAAAGTACGTACCAAGGGTGAAAGTACGTATCTACACAGATACGTACTTTTACCTTTGGATGCGCCCAGAAATTTTTCAGATACGTACTTTATCCATATGCTATTTCCGTTAATATTTGGACTAGAGCCTTCTTACATATACCATTCGATTCAGCACATTTTTTTTAGTATGGTGGTGGCATTAAGTCGAGAAGTGAAAAATTGTGCATATACGTACTTTTACCTTTGGAGGGCCGTGCTGAACTGGGAAAGAAATCATCCTTTAATTAAGAAAAGTTTGCCTATTCCTTCATAGTGAACTAAACTTAACATCATTTCCTAATAAAATGTTGATAGAGAAGAATGCAAGGGTTTTCCCAGAATTTTTGTTCGGGGGGGGGGGTATTTTTGGGGTAGTTGAAGGTGTTACAAAAAGCTTAAAACGCATTAAAAATTTGTTCATATGCATTTTGTTACTTTTTTACGCGTCGGACGAAGATTTCAGAGGGGAGGGGGGGTTAAAATCCGGTACCCCCCTAAATATGGCCTATGAGGAATCAAAAGAAATAATGCTTTATTAATAAAAAGGGCGTTAAATAATACCTACATAAGAAAATCCTTATAATATAAATCGGTACTGCCAGCTGCTACTAATGGTGCTCAGAGTTGCCACTCCTTCAAACATTCTGAAGATATAGGGATTTTAATCCTGATCTTGTGAAAATGAATCTATTAAACATTAGCCTAAAAAAGTATCAATTTTAATTAATACTTCGGATAGTTTCTTAAAAATCGGGAATTTCCGCAAGTGAAACTTGGGAAATTGATAAACGGTTAGTGGCAGCCTTGGCTGCGCAGAGTAAAAAAAAAAAATGTATCTTGTAGGGCAAAAATAGATGGCGTTGACCGTTATTTTTTGAAGATCAAGAAAAGCTGGAACTTTAACTTTTATCAACTGCCCATTCCCATTTTGATTTTGCTAATACTAAGATTCACCTAAAAATAATTTGAACCAATCCGATTTGCCACATAATTTTCTGATTATACTTTACTAAGAAAATCTAATGAAAAATTCGGGTTGGCTTAAATTGGCGCTTTCTAAATCTCGCTGTTAGTAAAATCTCATTGAGAATGGGCATCAATTCTTCTTATCTTCGATCCAATCAACGATCGCGCATTAATTTGAACATTAACTCTATATTTGTTTTGAACCCAGGGATTCACACAGATACAAATTTTGGCGAAATATCTCGACAAAAAATCAAGCTTGAATTTCGCATGTTAACGCAATAATATAGGTTCAATAAATAAAAGTTCAAATAAGGATAAACCCTTGTATTAGACAGTCATAAAACTGGATAGTTCAAATATACTGGATGTTTCGATCACATCTGCAGTGACCGAAATATCTAGTATCTTTTTATGAATTATCACTGTCTAATAAAAGGATTTATCCCTATTTTAACTTTTATTCAACTTGATGGAAAGGCAGTGCGGTCTTCAAAATTACTTACGTTATAGAGGGTCATTATGAACAATTATTCGCATTATAACCTAGATAATTTCGAAGACCACAGTGCCTTTCCATGTTGTTCAAAAACAACTAAAATAGAGATGAATCCTTTGATTAGATAGTATCAGTATCAGTGATGGAATTTTGTAAGTCCTGAGATATTTCATGGTTTTTACAGAGAGAATAAATCACTTCACAGTTATAGTACCCACAAGGTTGATAATCTAGTCACTGAATACAGAAGTGGAACTAGAGCACGTTTTTCCGTCAGATATCTAGGTCCTTAGGTTTGGAAGTCTCTTCCAGAGAGCATTCAGTTGGTTTACTTAAGAAAAAAATGAAAAATTTTCTTTTGGGTCTTGGTTCATAGATGATTTTTGTCTTCTTTCCTTTTCTTTTTTTGTGTTTTTTATTTTATTTTTTTTTGTTTTTTTCATGATTAGAGATTGGTCATAATTGGATTGTTTGTTTATTATTATTTATTTCCTTTTTTTGGTTCGTTTGTAAAGAGTTTTGTTTGTGAAGAGTTTGTTATATATGTGGTCTCCCAGAATCAAGTACTTTAATATATTTCCTTGGGCAGCCACTTGGATTAATGTTATGTGTTGTATCATTTCGTAATTGAATTAAATTGGGCTGAACTGAAGTGAATTTGATTTTAAGTGACAAAAATCTCAAAATCAAAATGATGTTCCAAGTCCAAAAAGAATAAAATTGTACCATTATACCTTTTTTCTCAAAAGCCTAAAAAAGTTAAACATCAAAATTATTAGACTAGATCAGTAAAATGGTAGATGATGGCCTTTTGGTTATCTTGGATAGTAGTTGAGTTACGAGAATGGAACTTTTAGCTACGCAGCAAGAGCCTAAATTGTGGCCCGAAAAGTCTTGAAGTTTCTAACTCCACCCCTTCCACCGTCCACAATTCAACGTGGATGGTTCATGGTTCAACTTGGTCAAAGTATGTATGGTAAAAATGAAGCTTCCCTCTATAAATACACACCACAAACAAGTTTTATTTCATTTTCTTGATTAATTTGTTAGCTAACAGGTAAATTTTTCACTCGATGCACCTCATAACGCAAATGTACTAATCGATGCCCTTACAGTGCACCCCAGCTCTGGATAGGCTACGGGGAAGGGCTGGGATGCCATTGTAACAGCATTATCTATTATATTTAGTAAATGTCATTGAATAGAAACAAGACGGTGGTTTTCTTCTTTTATATGATTTGTTTCTAAAGTTATTGAAAGAGCTTACCAATCTAATCATCAGTGCCGAGATCACCCTAACTTGGGCTAGTCACAGTCACATTGTGCTTTGTGACAGTTTACTTTTACGATGCTGGTAGCTGCTACACCCAGTAAAAGCGTCTTTGTGTAGGTTCCAGGCTATACTGCTCGCAACAAAAGATGCTGGAAAAGCCTTTTCATAACTAGATCGAGCCCGAAGGCGTATCCATGATTTTTGTTCAGGGGGGATATTTCTTTTTGGGGGTGGCTTACAAAAAAAACGCATCAGAAATTTATTATATGCCTTTTTGTTACGTTTTTACGAGTCAAACAAAATTTCGGAGGAGGGGGTTTCAAACCCAGACCTCCCCCCGGATACGGCCTTGGCCGAGTCTAATAATCTCACCTTTAACTTTCACTTTTTCTGGAATATTATCCTACGCTTTATTATCAGCAGTCTAACCGGTGAGTCTTTATGAGCTTTTGAGTCCAAAATAGTTTGATTTCTTACCGATGTCCATTGTAATATCTATTTCGATTTTGTTTAGCCTGTTTCAACAATTCAGATGCTCTTTATCAGGCCAAATTATCGGAGATATTGAGATTCCTGAAATCGGACAACAGTTTGGAGATTCAGTTACTTTATGTCAAAAGTTCGAGTTCCGAACACCACATTTCGGCCAAATGATCTTTTCTGTACGCGAATAATCGTTTTTGTCAAGGCCCGGAATGGATAAGGTCTATAGATTCCATTAATTTAAAAAACATTTACGGCAAGTTGTTTTTACAGCAAACTTGACATAATCTATAACTGAATTTGTATTTAGGTAAACGGCAAAAACAACCAGTGGCATGAAATTGGGGAAAATATAACTCTGGAAGTTTGTAAAAATCATAGTGTCCAGCGGCAGTGGCATAGCGACCAGTGGCATGAAGTTGGGAGAAATATAACTCTGGAAGTTTGTAAAAATCATAGTGTCCAGCGGCAGTGGCATAGCGACCAGTGGCATGAAGCTGGGAGAAATATAACTCTGGAATTCTGGAAAAATCATAGTGACCAGCGGCAGTGGCATAGCGACCAGTGGCATGAAGTTGGGAGAAATATAACTATGGAATCCTGGAAAAATCATAGTGACACTGAACGTGAACATCTACACCCGACGTTATTCAATTCTAAAAAATTGATACGTAAGTTCAACACATGTGTGCATACAAGGTACAGTTGTCTATAGGCTTAGAGCGCCAAGACAAATCGGACAAAACAAATCATTCGCATTCGATTTCACTTGGAATTTTTTTTTTTTTAAGGCAAAAGGATGTTTCTAAGTCCTAGAGTAAAACCTGTAGTTTTATAACTTCTTCATCGAAAGTATAGAATTGGGAACTATTTAAAGTTAATAAAGAGCTATGCCGGATTCGCTTTCCCGCTCAGGAAGAAAGGCCTCTAGACATACAGAATCCCAGATTATTGGCAATAATTATCTGGAAAAGCAACCGTGTGACCGTTTGTTCACGTGCTTATCCACATTTGGTAAAAATATTAAATCAAATGTTGGTTCAAATGTTTAATAAAAATTTTCATTACGTTTTAGATGTTAAGAAGCCGAAAAGAAAATGATTCTAAAAGAATCATTTTAAAGAGGGGAAAAAGTAATCATTGAATTCAAGTTTTGACTTACATTTTTTTTTATTTTGGAGATTGGAATTAGCTGGACTTCTCTTTTCGATCCCGTTGTTTTTAATATTGGTAATTAAAGACTTTCCAAATGCCGTCAGGGACATTATGACTCCGTTCATGAGGCTCCCTGTTGGAAACACAACAGAAGATTCTCATCAATCAAGAAAGTCAAACTTCAGACTAAAAAATCTATAGAAAACAGAACTTAAAACAGATTTTATTTCTGCTTTATCTTTAAACAGCCTTTTAAATTCTTGGATTCTCAATGATTTCTTGTTTTGTTTGTTATTTTTTCTGAATATTTAAGACTGAAACTGACATAGAGAAGTTATTTTGGGTGTAGCGTGCACTCTGAATTACATGATGGTGGAGAAACTGACTGGGAAAACTGATAATTAATTACAATCAAATTAATTCGATTTAATTTCCATAAATACTTCCTTGGGTTAGGAATATAAAATATTTAAATATATTTAAATGCAAAATTTTAAATCATATTTGTTATAAAGAATTTTTCAGGACAGTCATGATTCTGTGGTTAGAGCATCCTGTCAGATTTCCAGAGGGGTCATGTGTTCGACTCCCACCGACGGCATATTTCTTGCTGTCTTTTATAGCAAATTCTAGCTAGTGAAAAAAAGAATTCAGTTTTTCTAAATACTTGTTTCGTGCTGTATAACCGACCTTCGAAGAGAGTCGCAAGAAAAATGGAACTTGGAGAACGAGCAAAACATTGACCTTAAATGATCTATATTTAATCCAGTGTTTCGACAATCTTCAAATTTTTATTGGGTACTCCAAAATCTCTCCAAAACTAAAAATCATAATACGTTAACACAAGATAAAAATCTTTAATTTTCGTTACCTTTTTTTCGAAAAATTTCATGAGAAACCAATTACGTTCTGGGGAAATTGGAAGAAAGTACTGAGAGGTTATGAAAGCACTGGTTTCATAGTCTTTTGATTTTTCTTTTATTCTTTGCTTCGTTTTTAGTTTTTCTTCAAAGATTGGTTTGAGTTTTTGTTACTTTTTTGCTTGAATTAAGAAACAGAAAAGGACGTATAAAAGGATTTGTCAGGCCTTGGATGGGGATTAATCTAGCGTGCACTCTGAATTACATGATGGTGGAGAAACTGACTGGGAAAACTGATAATTAATTACAATCAAATTAATTCGATTTAATTTCCATAAATACTTCCTTGGGTTAGGAATATAAAATATTTAAATATATTTAAATGTAAAATTTTAAATCATATTTGTTATAAGAATTTTTCAGGACAGTCATGCTTCTGTGGTTAGAGCATCCTGTCAGATTTCCAGAGGGGTCATGTGTTCGACTCCCACCGATGGAATATTTCTTGCTGTCTTTTATAGCAAATTCTAGCTAGTGAAAAAAAGAATTCAGTTTTTCTAAATACTTGTTTCGTGCTGTATAACCGACCTTCGAAGAGAGTCGCAAGAAAAATGGAACTTGGAGAACGAGCAAAACATTGACCTTAAATGATCTATATTTAATGCAGTGTTTCGACAATCTTCAAATTTTTATTGGGTACTCCAAAATCTCTCCAAAACTAAAAATCATAATACGTTAACACAAGATAAAAATCTTTAATTTTCGTTACCTTTTTTTCGAAAAATTTCAGGAGAAACCAATTACGTTCCGGGGAAATTGGAAGAAAGTACTGAGAGGTTATGAAAGCACTGGTTTCATAGTCTTTTGATTTTTCTTTTATTCTTTGCTTCGTTTTTAGTTTTTCTTCAAAGATTGGTTTGAGTTTTTGTTACTTTTTTGCTTGAATTAAGAAACAGAAAAGGACGTATAAAAGGATTTGTCAGGCCTTGGATGGGGATTAATCTTGTCTCAGATTCAATTTGGGATTTGAAGATGTTAACTATATTCTTGCTGTCACAATTTTTCTCCTTAAGGGAGTGATTTTTTTAGGGTAATAGAGTTGCCGGTGAGCCTGCCCACTACCTTAAAAGGGACAATCATCCCGATTTTTATACATGTTAATAAAGAAGTGAAAGAAACAATGGATATCCAAGTTTTTTGGAAAACGCCCCTTCTAGGTTTCCAGAGGGATCATGTATTTGAATCCTCGGTGGCAGATGTTTTTGTTTTATTTTATAGCAATTCTAGTTGGTAGAAAAACGAATTCTGTTATTCTAAGGAATCAGTTTGTCTAAGAACTTGTTTTATGTTGCGTAACCGACCTTTCCAAGAGAGGCGCACAGACAATGGTTCTTGCAGAACGAGCCAAATATTGACCTTAATTGACCTAAATTTAAGGATACACTGACAATTCCCGAATTTGTATTGAGTACACCGTAATCTCTTAAAAAATAAAGTTAACTAATACAGAAACTTCAACATTCTGTTCTGGAGAAATTGAAAGAAACCCTGGGGACTGTGGAAGTAGTGGTTTTATGGTCTTTCCATTTTTATGTAATTTTCTTATTTCTTTTTCATTTTTAATTTTTTCGTTTTAGTTTTTTTTCATTTTTTATGTTTGTTTTGTATTTTGCTGCATTTTCTTTTTTGTTTGGCATAAGAAACAGAAAATAGGATTTATAAAAGAAATTATCAGGCCTCGGATAGGGATTACTCTTGCTCCTGGTTTAATTCAGGGGTTTATGATGTCAACTATGTTCTTACAGAATGCCGTCACTTCACTCATTTAAGAACTAATTTTTTTAGGGTAATACCCTCGAGTCCCCGAGGACCCTGAAGACAATTGTAAAAAAGGATGGTTGTTCAGATTTATATGTGTGTTAACAAAATGGTGAAACAAGAAAGAAAATATAAGTTTATTTGTGAGGTGGGGGGACAAAATTTGTTTTTGGATATTTTTGTGTTGTCTGTTTATGAATCACAATTACTATCAATATTGTTATTAGTACATCGACCCTAATTTTTATAAATTAAACCCTCTTTTTGTGGTTTGCTGGATTAAAATTATTCTTTTTCTGGCACTCGAAGCCTAAAAAACTTGTATTAGCACAAACAAAACTCTAGTGAATTTGGTTTCTCTTTCCTCTTTAAACCATCTCAGAAGTTTCAATTCCCTTTAAGTATTTTCCTACGTCGTCTTCCCAACTTATTCAAAGATGACATCCTATTTGTTTGAACCTATAGATGGCTGAAAGGGACAATCTTTGGCTTTCAGTCATTCTTTACCACAAAAAGTGTCTAGGCATCTCAGGCTTTCTCTCATTATAGCCTGAAAAAGTGAAATAGAGCTACGTTTTTTGAACAGCTCACTGTTTTAAATACAGTCAGTTAAAAGAGTATAAAAACCATCTGCAGACAATGCTTCTGGAGAATAGCTTCAATGTTTCAATTCACAAATCCTTCAATGTTTTCCGAAGCGCCCAAGTTTTTGTACCATACTTGACCACCGTCGTCACTGTAGCTTCTAATATTCTACTCTTAGTTAGCAGACTGATTTTTTTGTTCTTCCAAACTTTTCTCAACTGAGAAAGAACACCCTGGGCCTTGTCTATTCTACTTTTAACATCTTCACTGCATCACCATCTTTACTAGCAATACTACCTAGTTACTATAGTTACTCCAGTTACTACCTAAGTAACTGGGACATCCGCTTGATTGCATCCTTGTTGCGCAAGATCACCTCATCGCCATCATTTATTCCTAGTCTAAGTGGTTTCTTGAAAACATAGATTCAGACTATTGACTTTCAATTCATGACCAGACTGATCCCTTAATATACCTGGAATTGAAGAATACTCAAATATTACTTTAAAAAAAGAAAATGTTTTTTTTTCGACAGATTTAACTTGCGAATTTCAAATATTTACAATTAAAAGAAGCATAGACAGTACTATCGACATTCACAGCCGTAAAGTAATAGTTACTACTTTATTTTTCCAAGCCACAACTATGCACACATATGAAGTTCAGTTCATATCAGAGATCCTGGCCAGATATATTGGCCAATATCTCTACTCGATGTAGAAGAGGCAGTAATTAAAATGAAAGAGAGAGAGACATTCATGCAACATGATGTCACTATTTCTTCAGATAAGCTGGATGCAATCAAGCAGGATGTGTATGCTGGCCTCAGTCGTACCATACTTGACCACTGTCATCACTGTAGCTTCTAATATTCTGCTCTTAGTTAAAAGATTGATTTTCCTATTCTTCCAAACTTTTCCCAAGTAAGAAAGAACACCCTGGGTCTTGGCTATTCTACTTTTAACATCTTCACTGCATCACCATCCTTACTAGAAATACTACCTAAGTAACTAGACTCATCTGCTTGATTGTATCCCTGTTGCCCAGGATCACCTCATCACCATGTTTATTCCTAGTCTAAGCGGTTTAGTCTCCTTAACATTAATTTTCAAACCTATTTTGGCATAACGAACTCTCGAAACCTAAGATATCATTCATTTTGATAATATTTTTATCTAGGACATTTAAATTATCAGCAATGGAAGGGAGGTTGATACTTAAATAAATAATTTGTTTTTTTAGTTGGTACCGGTAATTTTTGTACAAAACGGTCTTTCAAAATTGATAGACTTTTTTCAGTTACGACAAGGGTTGTCACGATTACCTTTTTTTGCTTGCCTAAATTGGATGCACAGTTGACTGTTTAATGATAGCGGCACAGAAACCCTGATCAAAATACGGAATCTACTATTTTCCCCTCTTGTTGAATTGTGTTATTTTAATCATTTTTCAAGAAATGAAAGCAGTCTAAATCTCAAAATTTAAATTTCTAGCCTGTGTCTTTTGCCCACTGGAGCTGAACCAAAAGCATCATCTCGAATGGAAAAAATATGAATCTGGAGTGTGTCCTACACACGGTAATTTAAAATGGAAGATGAATAAGATACTAAAGAGTCCATTGCCTGGAAGAGCGTTTGTGTCAATACCAGACGATTTGGTCGAACTTCGTTCTTCTGGTATTCATGGTGCGGGACAAGGTATGTTTGCAAAAGTGAATATCGAAGCAGGAACTGTTTTTGGTCCATATGATGGTGTTCTCCTTGACAAGATTCCTAAAAATAGGATCTATACGTGGCAACTGTATGTAAGTAGGCCTGCCCTCTTTAACTAATACCTATACATATATTTATGCAGAGACACACGCACGCACGACACATACACATACACATGTACATACATGTATATATATAGCAACGAAGGCCACACTGCCTTTCCATCATAAACATCAACAACAAGAAGAACAATAGGGAATTCTTGTCGCAAAACAGTGGAATTTTATGTTTGAATGAATATTTTGACCCTATATTCAAGGGCAAAACATAAATATATAAAATAAAACAGACTTAAAATAACATATAACCACTAAAACAAAAATGAGAATTTTAAGACAGTCCCAGCATCCTCACTTCAGCAAAGTTCAACTGATAAATAATCAACTGATTCGGACTGATAAATAAAGTGAGGTGAAGCAAGACAATTCATCTTAGCAGCTATAAAAAAATAAATAGAATAAATTTTTATTTCATTGAAGTTTCAACACCAGGTTGTGAGGTTTCAACGCCCCTGGTTAAACTCTGTAATAAGTATTCAATGTATTTTCAGTTCCGTAATTCTTTTTATGAACAAATAAAGGGTATACCGATGGGGGCACCTCTTTCCGGGATTTTGGTGAATATTTATGTGAAACACTTTGAAAACTGGGCGTTAAATTCATATTTCTTGAAACATATAGATTGGGGACGATAAATGGGTGACGTAATATCACTTTGGAATTATGGGAAAAAGGAACTTAGGTTTTTTTTTTGATCACCTTAATACATATGATAGAAATTTACGGTTTACCTTAGAAATTGAAAGTACAAATAGAATACTATTCCTAGATGTGTTAATTATTCGTAGCATTGATAAACTCGATTTTAATATTTACAGAAAACAATCGGTATCTTCATTTTAAGTCAAATCACCCTCACAAGTTAAAAGAGCTGTCGTAACCTCTCTCGTTGATCGTGCCCTAAACGTTTGCTCTGATTCCCATATCACCGCAGAACTAAACTTTATCAGGGACGTATTTTTTGGTAACGGGTATCCCATTTTACTTATTAATAATACAATTAGCCATAGACTGAAAAGACACTCACGTAAAGTCAATGGTATTTTACCGTATGAGAATCCCGATAAGTCCTTAAATAAAATCCACCTCCCATACATCCCAAAAACCATTGCGAATTTCAAAAAAGTTTGCACACAAAATATTGTGTTGGAAAATTGCGATTTTCCCAAATATTGGGAAATGGCAATCTTTGAAAACATTTTTCATTTTAGGAAAAAGGAATAAGTGAAAGGGACTGAGGTCAGAGGGATAGAGAGCGACATCAATGTCTTTCGAGGTAAAATTCTGTTACGAAGATGGCAGTGTGATATGGGGTGTTTTCTTCATGGAGCAATGATCTTTCTCTGCTGCTCTTATGTGACGGATCCCTTTTTTGAGCCTTTCGAGGACGGCTTCATGACAAAAGGGGTAAATCTGTATTTAATTGTTCACTCGAAATTTTTAATGTTACACGACGGTCTGATAGCACAAGAATTTCTACACGTTCAGTGTTTTTGTCGGTTCTCGAAGTTGAAGGCCTCCTGAACATTGTTCATCTTCAACATTTTCCCTGCCTTCCTATAATTCTCCGTGCCAGCGAAAACTTGAGCTCGGGACAAGGAATGCTCCCCATAGGCCTGTTTTAACTTTCCAAACGTCACACTTGCCGATTCTTCAAGTTCAAAACAAAACTTAATGGCAAAACATTGCTCCGACTTTTGATGCTCCATTTTGCATGACACGCAACGAAAACTTCCCTTCACTAATCCTAGGTTGAAAATCCACCTACTGAACCGACAGAGTAGAAAATCGAATTAAATTTTGGAAGGGTTCCGGAACACGTGCTCTATCAAGGATAATAATGCAGGATTGCCAGATCACTTGTAGTATCGCCACTTTCATTACTTTTCAACCACACCTTGAATATGACAAAGAACTTGAAAGCTGTGTCCTTTTTGTCCAAACTGTTAATCCTTAAGACTCGTCCTTAACCCTTGATCCTTAAGGGATGACATTTCCAGGGAATGAACGTAGAATTTACTAATAATTACACAGCTTGCTTATGCTAATAAATTAGCTTCTAGAACTTGATTTTACCTTTTCCTATGCATATGCTATTTAAATCTAGAAATAGTTTTTGCACTTCAACGGCTTCTGGGAACACGATTTTCCTTCACCCGCTATTTGTGAGCCATTTTAAGTAAAAAAGAAAAAAAAAGTATTTTTTTCATGACTTTCATTGCTTTCACCACATAGCTGTCACCAAATTTTACCATTACTTTCATTACTTTCACCAAAATACCTATTTATTTTACGTTTAAAATTTCGAATAATTGAGTCAGATTAATTTTGAAATTCACTATTTAATCAATTATCTCTTCTTATTAATCAATGCGGATCCGAAACATGATGAATTTATTCTGGGGTAGCAATGCTTAGACCTTGTGAGCACCTTTAATTCAAGTGTCTACTTCTAGTACACTTACAAGCCAAAAAAATTCAGAGACGCTTTTCCAATAGAATATAGCAATTGGATACGCTGGGTCAATATGGCTAGGTTTGAGGAGGAGCAGAATATGGTTGCTTTTCAGCTAGACGATGACTACTACTATGTGTAAGTTGAGTTTACTTTATTTCAATAAAAGGTTTGTCTGCTTACCCCCCCCCCCACACACACACACAACTAAAAGATTATATGTTATTAGGCACAAAATTGATTATATTAGTAATAATATTAACGTGGCCCTCTATATATACAAGACTGTAGAGGATTGTAAGAAAATAAATTTGGAAGTTTGCTTTTAGAATAATGGAAAAGAAAATTAGAAAATGTAGAAATAAATTTAGAATGTAGTAAAAGAAAATTAGAAATTGTAGAAAATCACAAAGATACAGTAAAAAGAACATATCAACTCCAGAAACTTTAAACAGCTTATAGATATAAAGCATTAATTCAATAGTCATAAAAATTAATTACAGTAAAGAAGATGAACCAACAGACAGTCGACAATTCTGTAATACTGGATTTCTAAAATAAAATGTCTTCGGTGTCGAAAATTGGAAGTTGCTTCCTAGAGTTAAGGTTCGAAGAGCATCCAATCGTATCAAGTTTAATTTACCACTGAATCGCGATGGTAGACGAAATAAACTTTTTATTTTTTAAATTTAGATTCCATTTCTATTTGATTCCTGATTTTTAAATTTTCCTCTTTAGTACAAATAACGTAGGGCATCAGCTATAAGCTGATTACTGAAAGGGGAATCGTCGGAGAGTTTTTTTTCTACTCCTAGATTTTGAAAAATACTCTTTTTTATTTTCGTTGACAAATAAAATAAAATTACTTCCTTCCCTAGATTTCTAAATCCAGATTTTTTAGTATGTTCATTCAAAAAAATGGAAAAATAATCCTCTCCCCCGACGTTTTTGCAAATTGGCACCCCTAACTATTACTATGTGTAAGTGGAATTCGTTCTAGCACCATATATATAACTGTGAGCATCCCCCCTCCTAGTCCTGTACGAAAAAAAAATTATGATGGGTTTTGTTTCATTTGTCTTTTATGGTTTTATCAAACAGTTCGTGGTAACGAACTGTAGTAAGGAGCGACCCGGCTCAATAGTAACCAAAACTCTAAAAAATGGGATTCTCATACCAATAGCTACATCAAAAGAATCGCATTTTAATGCTGATTTTAAATATATAAGTTTCATCAAGTTTCGCCTTACCCATCAAAAGTTACGAGCCTGAGAAAATTTGCCTTATTTTAGAAAATTGGGGGAAACACCCCCTAAAAGTCATAGAATCTTAATGAATCTATTGTAGAAGTTCCAAGCTCCTATCTACAAAAATGTGGAATTTTGTATTTTTGCCAGAAGGCAGATCACGGTTGCGTGTTTATTTGCTTGTTTTTTTTTCCCCCAGAGGTGATCGTATCGACCCAGTGGTCCTAAAATATTGCGAGAGGGCTCATTCTAATGGAAATGAAAAGTTATAGTGCCCTTTTTAAGTGACAAAAAATGGAGGGCACCTAGGCCCCCTCACACGCTAATTATTTTCCCAAAGTCAACGGATCAAAATTCTGAGATAGCCATTTTATTCAACGTAGTCGAAAAACCTTATAACTATGTCTTTGGGGACCACTTACTCTCCCACAGTCCCCGTGGGAGGGGCAATAAGTTACAAACTTTGAACAGTGCTTACATATAGTAATGGTTATTGGGAAGTATACAGACTTTTTCATAAGGATTTTTTGGTTGGGGGAGGGGTTGAGAAGAAGGGGATATGTTGGGGGAACTTTCCATTGAGGATTTTGTCATGGGGGAAAAAAATTTCTATGAAGGGAGCGCAGGATTTTTTAGCATTATTTAAAACAAAAAACAATGAAAAAATAAATATGAAAAAGTTTTTTCAACTGGAAGCAAGAAGCAGCATTAAAACTTAAAACGAACAGAAATTATTACACATATGAGGGGCTCACCTCCTCCTAATACCCCGCTCTTTACGCTAAAGTATTTTTTATTAATTTCAACTATTTATTCTAAGGCTTTTGTGATTCAGGGGTCATTCTTCATGAAGTGGGGTAAAATTTAAGCTTTAGTGTAAAGAGCGAGGTACTGACGAGGGGTCACCCCCTCATAATTGTAATAAAAACATGAGAATACAAAAGTTCGTTACGTAAGCTAATTTATAAGTCACGTATACCTTTTACTAATTAAAACATTCGTAAAAAATTAAAAGTTCTAGTTGCCTTTTTAAGTAACAAAAAATAGGAGGGCAACTAGGCTTCTTCCCCCACTCCTTTTTTTCTCAAAATTGTTCGATCAAAACTATGAGAAAGCCATTTAGCAAAAAAAAAAATATAAAAAAATGCAAATTTCGTTTTAATTATTCCTCTGCACAGAGCCAGAATCAAAACATGCATTGACTCAAAAACGTTCAGAAATTAAATAAAAAAAATCAAGTTTTTTTAACTGAAAGTAAGGAGCGACATTAAAACTTAAAACGAACAGAAATTACTTCGTATGAGAAAGGGGCTGCTTCCTAATCAACGTCCCGCTCTTTACGCTAAAGTTTTTCATTGTTTTAAAAAGTAGAGTTGAGAGAAAGAGTCAAACTTTAGCGTAAACAGCGGGACGTTGATGAGGAAGCAGCCCCTTTCATATACGAAGTAATTTCTGTTCGTTTTAAGTTTTAATGTCACTCCTTACTTTTAGTTAAACAACTTGTTTTTTTTCTTTAATAATTATCAGAAGCAACACTATAGCTTTGCCTATAGTAAAGAGCCATAAGGCTGCAGTAGTTTATTATTTATGAATAAAAAAAAACTTTCCAAAAAAGTTTTTAAACAAAAGTAAAGAGCCGTATTTACTTTAAGACCAGCAGAAATAGATTCCTATAATAATTTCAACTCAAAACGACCATAATTACTATTATAAAATAAATGAAACTAAAAACGAATAGAAATTAAATAAACAATCATAGAGTAACGAACATACAACAGGTATGTTCGACTTTCGCCAAAAACCACGACTTTCGCCAAACAAGTTTTTGGCTTAAGTCCCCTTCCTGAGCTGTACAAGTTGAAAGCCTACGGCGCCGTTTCCGTTTTATTGATAAGTATATGTCTTAAAAAGTTCTTGGAAAGAACTAATAAAATTAAACTTAATATTTGATATATAGTGGTATTAATTACTAAAAACTCGACAGTTCAAAATGTTAAGCGCAAAATAAAATATTTGTATTATGATTTGTCAAAAAGTTCGTGGTAACGAACTGTAGTAAGGAGCGACCCGGCTCAATAGTAACCGAAACTCTAAAAAATGGAACTTTGATACCAATAGGTACATCAAAAGAATCGCATTTTAATGCTGATTTTAAATATATAAGTTTCAAGATTAGTTATACTCATCAAAAGTTACGAGCCTGAGAATATTTGCCTCATTTTTGAAAATAGGGGGAAACACCCCCTAAAAGTCATGATGTGAAAATCACATCATCAGATTCAGCGTATCAGAGAACCTTATTGTAGAAATTTCAAGTCCCTATCTACAAAAATGTATAATTTCGCATTTTTTGCCAGAAGACAAATCACGGATGCGTGTTTATTTATTTTTTTTTCCCATGGGTGATCGTATCGACTGAGTGGTCCTAGAATGTCGCGGAAGAGCTCATTAACGGACATTAAAAGTTCTAGTGCCCTTTTTAAGTGACCAAAAAAATTGGAGGGCACCTAGGCCCCCTCCCAAGCTTATTTTCCCCCCAAAGTCACCGGATCAAAATTCTGAGATAGCCATATTATGCACCATAATCGAAAAACCTACTAACTATGTCTTTGGGGACGACTTGCTCCTTGCAAGTTACAAACTTTGACCTGTGTTTACATATAATAATGGTTACTGGGAAGTGTACAGACGTTTTCAGGGGATTTTTTGGTTGGGGTGGGGGGTTACGTGGGAGGATCTTCCATGGAGGAACTTCTCATGGGGGAAGAGACACAATGGAGTGGACCAGGATTTTCTAGCATTATTTAACAAAACAATGAAATTTAAATATGAAAAGTTTTTTCTGCTGAAAGTGAGGAGCAGCATTAAAACTGAAAACGAAGAGAAATTATTACGCATATGAGGGGTTTACCTCCTCGTAATACCTCGCTCTTTACGCTACAGTATTTTTAGTAATTTCAACTATTTATTCTACGGCCTTTGTGATTCAGGGGTCATTCTGAAGGAATTGGGACAAAATTTAAGCTTTAGTGTAAAGAGCGAGGTATCGAAGAGGGTTGAGCCCCCTCGTATGCGCAATAAAAACATACGAATATAGAAGTTTGCTACGTAAGTTAATTCGTAAGTTACGTATATTTTTTACTTATGAAAACGTTCGTAAAAAATTAAAAGTTATAGTTGCCTTTTTAAGTAATCAAAAAATTGGAGGGCAACTAGGCCTCCTCCCTCGCTCCTTTTTTCTCAAAATCTTCCGATTAAAACTATGAAAAAGCCATTTAACCAAAAAAAAATTAATATGCAAATTTTGTTTTAATTATTTATGTGCGGAGAGCCAAGATTAAAACATGCAATAATTCAAAAACGTCCAGAAATTAAACAAAAAAAAAAAGAAACAAGTTTTTTTTTAATGAAAGTAAGGAGCGACATTAAAACTTAAAACCAACAGAAATTACTCCGTACATGAAAGGGGCTTTTCCTCCTCAACGCCCCGCTCTTTACGCTAATTTTTTTTTACTTTTTTAAAATGTAGAGTTAAGAGAGAGTCAAACTTTAGCGTAAAGAGCAGGGCGTTGAGGAGGAAAAGCCCCTTTCATATACGGAGTAATTTCTGTTCGTTTTAAGTTTTAATGTCGCTCCTTACTTTCATTTAAAAAAACTTGTTTTTTTGTTTAATCTTCAATAAAGCGTGAATGACGCAGTAGGCTTTCAGTTCGCAGTAGATTTCTGCATTAAACTTAAATTTAACACATTAAGTAAAACGAATTAATTGTTATAAACTAATTAATTAATTATCCGTTATTCAACGAATTAAATAAAAAATCTCAAGTATCTTGGAAACCAAATAAGATAGGCAAGCGGTTTTTCAAACTTGCTTGATTTTTAGTATCTCTTGATTTGAAAGACCCAAAGAACCTATAGCAAAGCTACTTTTCTTGCTTTTCTTGCATTTGAGAAACAGAGATGAAAGTTATTTCTTGGAAAAACATTCTAATTAAATTAAAAGATATATAAGATGCAAGAATGTGGTTTTTAAAATATTGTTTTTATTTTATAACATTTCTGCATTTGAGAAATTGAGATGTAATACATTTTGGAAGAAAAAAAAACAGATCTCTAATAATTTTAAGACTGAATAAGGTAAAGGAAAGCAATTTTCAAATATTTTTCATTTTTTAACATCTCAGCATTTGAGAAAAAGAGACACGACGTATTTCGAAAAAAAAGAAAAGAGAACAAACATCTAACGATATTGACAACCAAGTAAAATACAGGAAAACTGCTTTTCTACCATTTCTGCATTGGAGATAAGGAGATAAACCGTATTTTTGAAAAAAATTGAATCAATTTAAGAAACAAATAAAACACAGAAAAGTGGTCTTTCGAGCATTTTTTATTTCCTAACATTTCTGCATTTGAGAAAACGAGATATAATATTTTGGAAAGAACAAGAAGACAAAAAACCCTAGCTGTCTTGAGAACCAAACAAGATTCCGGAAAGCGGATTTTTTTTTTTCAAAACAATTTCCTTTTTCTGACATTCCAGAACTTCAGAAAAGGAGATATAACTTGATTTAGAAAAAAAAAAGCAAAACCCCTAATAATCTTGACAATCAAACATGGTATAGAGTTGAAGGCTATATTTTAAATTTAATGAGTTACATTCATACCCTCTTTTGAATTACTACATCTGAGTTGTCTTTATTCATGTTGTGTGCTTCTGCTAAAGATTTTTTTTTATCCCTGTCCTTTCTTCTAAGCCTTGACCTTAGTTCCCACATGTTGCGAATTTTAATTCGAACTACGCACTAAATTTGTGGATGAGAAACACAAAATATCTTGAAAACCGGTAACTACATGCGTAAGAATCGTAACTACACGCACCATTAATTTTTGATAAGCTTTAAGGTATTTGCTACAGCTGAACTTCTATTATTATTATGAAACAACTAGGAAAATCCGACAAGTTGCTACTTAATCTCACAAAAATATCAAGTTTTTTAATGCAGTCTATTTTAATAACTAGCTATTAACTTTACTCATGAGCACGTTTTCGCGCTAACTTGGAAAATTCAAAAAAGTTTTTAAGTATTTGCTACAGCTGAACTTCTATTATTATTATGAAACAATTAGGAAAATCTCACAAGTTTCGTCTAAATCTCATAAAAATGTCAAGTTTTTTAATACAGTCTATTTTAATACTTAGCAATTAACTTTACTCCTGAGCACGTTTTCGCGCTAACTTGGAAAATTCAAACCCACGTGGATTTGAAAATGGAATTACGTTTTTCAGCAAAAAGGAGGGTTCAAAGATTGTCCCTAATCTGCGAAATCACTATGGTATTCTTCAAAACACAGTATGTTGGAACTAGGGGTTAGAACAGTGAATTCAGAAGAAATAAAAACTTGGCAATACCGTCCACAGACGGCATATGAGCTGTGAATCTACTCCTGAAAGTTTCATCCTCCGAATTAAACTACTTTCCAAGAAAACAAAAATCCTGGCATCTATAGTTTTACCCTTGTGTTATATACTTTTTTGTTTTTTAATTCATCAAGGTAACGCTGAACTGCCTGTTACACAAATCTATTTTTTATTTATTTAATGAGAGCTGTACTAAAGCACCAGAGATCTGATTTTCTTCAACTTCTGATTTTATTTTACTTAAGGCCCTTAGGCATACCTCCACTATTTCTTTTCATGCAGGACTTACAAACTTATAAAAGCAGGTGACGAACTGCTGGTTTGGTACGGAGATGGCTATGCAAGAACACTATTGATACCCATTTGCAAAGAGAAAAACAGAAAATGGATGAGGGCTCCATCTTTAGCCTGTTACTTATCCCGTAAGCTATTTACTTTTTGATTATGTAGGATATGTCGTCTTTTTGCAATAAAAATAGCTGCGAACACTTTCAGATGACCACAAAGTCTGGATACAGACAAATTTTGATACTTTGTTTTACATGTTTATATATAGAAGCTTGTAACTTCTACAGTAGGGCTCTCTGGTACGTCGAATATGATGGCGTGCTTTTCATTAAAGTTCCTTCAATTTTAAGGGGTCTTTTCCCCCTATTCCAAAAATCTGGCAAATTTTATCAGGCTTGTAACTTTTGATGTGTAACACTAAACTTGATGAATCGTATGTATTTGGAATCAGCATAATAAGCTGATTCTTTTGATGCATCTACTGATATTAAAATTTCGTTTTTTAGAGTTTCAATAAATTTTTAAAATTCGTATCTATCCAGATTTTTTGGATACCCTGTAAATGTGTGAAACTGCAAAGAGAAGTGTTGGCACGAGTCTTGTAGCATTGGTTACTTTAAGAAAGCTCAGCCAGGACTGAAAAAGGAAACGACAAAGAAATAAGGTGCTTCATTCAGTAGCCTTGTTTTAGCAGCTAAGTAGGAAACTACCTTATTCTACCTTCTCTATTCTTAGTCATATCATTATGTAGAGACGAGTCATTCCATAGAGGAACTGTTTGTAATCAGTGGTAGACAAAGATCAAATTTTCCATTATTAGCAGCAAAACGTAAAAGTCGTGTCATTCTGATAATCTAAGGTATCTTTAGTGGCACCATCTGAAATCAGTAGCTGACAAACATGGCGTGTCATTTCATACTAAGGATTAGTGTAAATTAAGGATTTAATATTATTTTGCAACAGAATTTTTCTGATTGAATTTGAATTACTCCAAAACTGAATTTATTTAATTTTAATGAATTTAGTTAATTTTAGAATGCTTAGGATCCATGCACGGCGTTATTTCATTTATTTTCACCGAACAAAACTGACGTTCCACTATAACTATTTATGGTTTCAGTTTCAAAGAAGGAATTCTTTAAAAAGGACTCAAAATGTCAAATTTTACCAAGTATTACCAAAAAGGGCGTACATAATAGTGCATCCACTTATTTCTATGGTCTCGTCCAATAAGTATTCATGAGTTACCAAATATAGTATGTTATTTTTTAGTAGCAGACTAATAATAATAAAAAAGAAATAAATCACAAAATAACTTTCAAAGCATCACTTGCATCAATACATCACTGCCAGTATCTTCTTTTTAAAGGTCGTACTCTCCATTCACAACGAGAAACTGCCTGAACTACATCATCATTCCGAAACCATGCCATTAAAAGTTATTTTTGTGTTTAACCCAAAGGTACATAAATGAAGATTGTCGTTTGATTCTCTTCAGCCAGTCCCAAGCCTGAGAAAATCAGGAGAGCTGGGAAGTGGACTAACAACCAGCTGCTCAAAATACTTTAAATGAAACCAAAATATAGATGAGTTTACTCGGAATGATCCAAAAGAATGACCCAAGCAAGCCCCCGGCCCAGATTTTTAAGCAGAAGAAATAGATACAAATTGATTTCTGTAATGTATGTGCTCTGACGCAGATAACAAAAACGTAACAAGTCAGTAATGAAATCGAAAACACATTCTTGAATTAATCGATGCGGCTTGGAAATGGCAAAAATTATCAGAATATCACGTTGCGATCATTCACAGCGGTCCAGCTAAAAGACAAGAAAATGACGCAACACTTACCCTATTACAACAAATACTCTGAAGGATTGGATTCCAATTTCACGTCGATTTGGCTACATTTGCTGCACGCCATGCCAGGATGTCTCAAGTCATATGTTATGCACCGACAAATGACTCAACCGAGGAGTCAAAAGATAACTTCCATGACACCTTAAGATATTCCACATCATGACATGATCTTCGTGATTTGAGACCTAGACGGCGAAGTTGGAGCTTATCGATGACATTGCCAATGCGCTTCAAGAAGTAATGACATTAATAAACGAAATGAAAATGGCTGTCGCTTCCTCAGTTTCGCAACCCACAAACGATTCCGTCACTGGTGGTAGCCTTTTTGCATACAAAAATATTCGTAAATACTAGTGTATGTCTGGGTGGCACTACTCCCGACCAAATCGACTACTGTCTTATAAACCGAAGAGGGATATCTACCCCTAAAGATATCCTTCTGTGTGATTTTCCATGGAGTTTTTGTGGGACAAGTTTCAACTCACAACACAGTTTAAAATAGAAACAATAGAAATCATGCGCCAGGCACCACGTAGACTATCAGCTCATCAGCTGCAATTTAATTCATCAAAACTAACTGATGAAACAACGATGCTCAACTTCGTCACTGAATTGGTCAATCGATTTGAAGTTCTTAACTCTACGGAAGAAACCAATGAAGAACATGTATGGCAAGCGATTCAACTGAACCTACTACGAGGCAGCATATTCAACAGTTGAACTAAAAAAAAAAAAAAAAAAAAAAAAAAAAAAAAAAAAAAAAAAAAAAAAAAAAACCAAAGACCGATGGCTATCCGACAGAACATGAAAGCTAATCAGCCAGTGAAAAGAATTACCCTACTATCTTTCCACTCTACACCCAAAGCAATAAACAACCATACAAAATCATCGACAAAGAGAAAAAGGAAAGCGCTAGACAGTTAGCACCTGGACTGGAAAGCATCAGAAGCGCAAGAAGCTGCAAAATGAGGCGAGAGCTGCAACTTACAAAATAAATTGTCGGCAGTCAATCTAACCCGGAAGAACTAACAAGCAAATAATCTGCACATAGTAACAGACCCAGAAGCCATCAAGAAACTAGGGGAAACACTCTAACTGTTCACCTCGAACTGAAAAAACTTAGGATCTAACCAGTCACTTTCACCGGCTGACATTAGTTCTGATCCACCCGCAGCCGAACGAATCTTCGAAGCTTCAAGAAATTGAAGAATAAAATAGTGAATATAGAATCACAACTGAAATAATTGTAAGTTTTGTGTCATCTCTGGGGTCTAAATGGACTACTTGCAATGCAATGGCGGAGTCCTTTTAAGAGGTCTCATTAGATTGGACACATTGATTCAACTTTTTATAAAAGGGATGCATCTGAATGTGACACTTCGACTTGGGATAAGTCCACCATCCTTACCACAGAAGCCACCTTCTCACATTATTCTTAAACCTAATTAATCGAACTGAAGGGAAAACTGAGAGATAAACAGTATGGCCTCAGCCATAACCACTCCTGCGCAGACCTTTAATTCACTCTACGAGTACTCGTGGAGTATCCTGTGAGAGGCGACCTAAGCTCTGGATGATATTCATTGACTTTGAAACAAAACATTTGGGAATCTATATAGAGAACCCATTTGGAAGATATTTTTTCACTATGCTACTCCATTAAAGATCGTAAAAAGGCGGCCCAATGCTATTTGGACTGTCTATTATAGAGGCAATCGAATAAAGATGCAGAAAGTATTATCTTCTTTGATGGTATAAAGTTCCTTACGCCTCCTTTAATCAGATAACTAATTTAGTCAACCTAAAAGGAAGGATAACCACAGGTAAATCTATTTCCTTAGACAATTTTCCTCCCTTTGACCTCGTCTCTCTCGCTCGGATTCAAGAAAAATTTCCATTTTTACCAGAATAGAAATCTCCATAGAAAAATTAGAGAAGAACTTTTCCCTCTAAATAATTGATACGTTAAACAAGTAAATCTCCCCACTCTTCTTTATATACTATACTTGTGCGACGAAGCCTGTGTCTAAATCCTAATGCAGCACAGAAAATACCAGATTAAGTGTTTGCGTGTCCCCTAAGCTAATGAAATTGATATTCCTTTGAGCAACTAACTGTGTTTCAAACATTGAAATACATACAGGGGAAAAATATGAGCTAGGGTTGCGCCTAAGCCTAACATGAGAACAATACCAGCCTATTGAGTACAGTCTATTGTACCAGCCTATTGAGTAATCTAGCCTTGAAATATAGATCATAAACATACTTTTTTTTAGAAATTAAAGGTGAATTAGTGGCAGTAATAAATAATTAGATGCCTCATTATTGTTCTTTTTTTCTAGGGGCAAATGAAGTTCCTTCGTGGAGAGTAAACTTGAAGTTTGATGCAAGATATTAAGTATATTACACTATGGAAAGAAAAAATACGGAAAACAGCCCCTGCTCTGAGCAAACTGTATCAATTCGAGACTTTTGAACTTCAATCAAAAGTCTCAAACTTCAAAATTGAACTTCAAACCAAAAATTCAAAGTCTTTTTGACCCTTTTATTTTTCAGTGTAAACCATTTAGTACATAAATAAGCCTTATGTTGCATTTTAATGTATAGAACTAATCACATTTAATAGAAAAGCAATAGTAAGAATTTCTGTAATTTTTGATCACTATTACAATGGTCATATTTGTAACGAATTAAGGGTGTTTCTTGACAAAATACAGACAGCTACTTCAAGCTTATGGGGCGGCACAAATTTAGGAGCAAAAGACATCATTGGCAACATTTGGAGGGGGGGGGAGGGATACATCTTTTTCGTATCATCACTGAAAAGACATCCCTGAAACAACATTCCAAAAAAATAGTTTTTCTTCTTTTTATTATGTTTATAACCTATTCAATTATATCATTATATTTTATTCTATTAAATTCGTTTATTATTCCTATTTATTTATAAGAAATTAAACTTCTAGAAATTGAATACTAAGAATAAAAATTATAAGTACATCCCAATGGTAATTAATAACTTGCAATATAGATACACACCAATGAAGGGGTTTAAGGGTTTTCGTGCCACCCTAAAAAATAGATTTTTGTACGATTCCCGCCATATTTGAGTGCATGTTTCACCCATATAATTCACCTGTTTTCTACATTTTCTTGAATCTGTCATGCACCTTTCCAACAAACTGTGGGTTATGAAGGTTTCATATGTTAACGGCTAAATGAACAATATTAGCTAATCTCAAGGCTATGGCATTACTACTAGTAATTCACTGCAGCACCAAGCCGCTTCAGGCCAACACAGCTATACACGCCCCTCCTCCATCCCAATCTATTTAAAGCATACCTCTTAATTCCCTCCCAAGAAGTTCTTATTGCTTTTAAACCTTTCCTTATGATGTTCTCCCGCCCCATTCGGAGACGACTTGCTTTTCGCTTGGCCCTAGACGGTTGACCGACAAGGACAATATGTCGTACTTCATCCGCAAAACGTGTCTTAGCCATTTCATCCTATCTCTCATTATAGCCGTAGAAAGAAGGATCGTAACACATTTCGTACTATCGTACCACGGTCAGTCAGTCAGGTATACAAAACAATCCGTAGGCAATTTCTCTGGAAAACATCTAAGAATTTCCGGAGCGCCCATGCTTCAGAGCCATATTTGACTACTGTCTTCACTGTAGCTTCCAATATTCTAATCTTGGTTTGCAGACTTATCTTTCTATTCTTCCAAACTTTTTTCAACAGTGAAAAAACACCCTGAAGCTTGGCTATTCCACTTTTAACATCCTCGCTGCACCTGCCATCTTTACCAATAATACTACCTAGATAAGTGATTAAATTCCATGCAGGGTTCCAACTATGGAATTAGTTAATTATAAATGCCAATATCGAGTCCCGAAACTGAAGCATCTTTTTTATTAGCACATACTCTCACTCCTAAAATCCTAGGACATTGGCCCAACCCCTCCAATGTGATAAAACGTGGCTTAAAATCCAGTTTCTAGAACTATAGGTGCCGTCGTACCCAATTGAGACTCTTTTATTTATAACCACGGAATATTTACATAAAAAATTATTTTGTCACTTTTAGTAAAACTAGGATAATTTTTTCTGCAATAAGTTTTGAAAGTTTGCCATTACAGAAGTTTAATTTTGTTGATTTACAGATTTTATTTATTATTTTATTATTGATTTTATTTTATTTTAATAGATCTTATTTTATTTATTTTATTTTATACCCAGATTTTATTTTATTTATTGATTTTTTAGCTTCATTTACAGGTTTACAGAGCAGTTTTCATCTTCCCTCCGAATAATTCAGTTAATAAGGGTGCTATTTGGCAGACCGCGTGATATTTCTCATGCATATGAAAGCAGAATTTATAGGAGGCATATAGACAAAGGCAGTAGCTTTTGAACGAGCCGTTAAACGTCTCTTTGATCTAGAAGTAGCCTGCTAGCCCTGGCAGGAAGAAAAAACAATGAGAATAAACAATCAAATGAATGAGAGATATACTTTGTATCTTTTATATCCTATTTCGCCCTGAATATAGATGGTAATCGCAGCAGGACCATGTGTTTCCGCCTTACCCGGCATCGGAACAAAGCTTCTGAATGAAGTTCTCTCATAATGACAAGTCTTTTTGCAATTCTTTGGCGAACTTTAGCCAGCGCTCGTCCCATTTATGATAAAATTTGCGGAAACCTTCACCAGTCTCCAGATCTTGTTTAGCTAGCGACCACCTATTTATTGATTACCCCCCTTTATTTCTACGCCATGTTGACAAGGGTTAAACAAGAAGCATTTATTGAATGAGGCGGCCGTTGGAACGCCGCAAAAAGTGTCCAAGGTAGCAGAGCTTGATAATGCTTGACAGTGTCGAAACAACGTCGGCAAATATCGTCGTCCGGAGTCTGATCTGATATCCGGAACATTAAATTTAACATAGGCAACGCTGGCCAAATTCTCTAAAGCATGTCCCTGAGCTGCTTCGATGGGCCACGATTCAACAGCATAAAGTGGGACTGCCCTCATTGTCGACTTGTATATTATCTTCGTTCGCAAGCAAATCACTTGACGGGCACAGATATATTTACGGAGCTTAGTGTAAACTTCCCAGCTCCTGAGCCAAAACGATATATAGATGGTGCTAGTACATTTCTCTATCCTACAAAATACTTTTCTATAATTTTTGAATGCCTTTGAAATGTATGTTGATATTTAAAAAGAATCGAAATTCGTTGTCCTCTAAACATTTTAAAATAATATTGAGCCATCAGCACGCATTGCAGTTCAATAATGTGACCGTTATTTTTCAAGAAATGACAAAATTTAATTTAATCAATATCCAGCATTCATTTTTCAAAGTACTTTTTAGCTTAATTTCATAATGATTTTTATTCTTTTTTTAATAGACGGGAGAATCATCAAACTGTGGATTGGTCTATACTGCAAGTACTTATTTGCAACATGAAAATTAAAACCTTGATTAGAAGCCTTAGGTCTAGATTGTAAGTCCTGAGAAAATACCTCATTTACAAAAATTGAAAAAAAAAAACACAACTAGAACTATCAGATTTTTATTTTTTCAATCGCAATTTTGTTTTATATTGCTGCCTCTCGAACTTTAATTTTGACCAAACACCTTTACACATGTTAACAAGCTTATCATCATATATTTCACTAGATTCATTTTTTGCTCGATTGTAGACATCAAGCAATATCCTCTTTGCATCGTTGTATTTGTGAGTTTGAATAAGGCTGATACAAAAGTATACTTTACAACGGTGAACTGTTATTGGGTCTCCCAAGCGAAAGGCTATCCTTAACTGCTTCAGGGAAATTATACCAGCTGTTTTCGCCTAAAAATATAAGGTGAATAAGTATATGCAGGTGAAATATTATCCAAAAATTCAAAATACTACTACTACTGCAAATAAATGACTGATGCCAACAAAGTTGAGCACACTCCTTCTCCTGCCAAATCTGTTCTAAGCTTCACTATTCATTTCCTTCTATGAAGCTCCATTGTCCTTTAAAGCCTTCCATATGAAATCTTCCTAACCAATTCAGGGGCGACATGCTTTTAGTTTGATCTCAGATGAGCCGAATTGTTACGGCACAATTCGGATGGCCGAAAGTCGAAGTAGGATTTTACTTCAATAAAGGAATCTTGTTATAAGACTTCTTGACCAATTAAGACGTATATGGCTATTTTAGTTTCTTCTTGACCAATTTAAGACCAATGACCAATTAAGACTTCTTGACCAATTAAGACGTATATGGCTGTTTTAGTTTTTTCTACACCAATTTAAGACCAATGACCAATTAAGACTTCTTGACCAATTAAGACGTATATGGCTGTTTTAGTTTCTTCTTGACCAATTTAAGACCAATGACCAATTAAGACTTCTTGACCAATTAAGACGTATATGGCTGTTTTAGTTTCTTCTTGACCAATTTAAGACCAATGACCAATTAAGACTTCTTGACCAATTAAGACGTATATGGCTGTGTTAGTTTCTTCTTGACCAATTTAAAGAATTAGTTTCTATTTTTAGTGTCCTTCGTACTTTAAAGTAACTAACCATCAAACAGGGGCGGGTCAGGCCTCACTTGCTCCCGGGACAAAATCTTGATTGGAAGAAATTAAATTGTGGCTAAGCAAATTTCTATTCTTAAAGTTGCAAGGGAACAGGCAGAATAAGTGAAACAAAAACAAACATATCGATAATGTCCTATTAGCCAATAGATTTCTGACTTTTTTTTCACCGATTTTTCTCTTTTGTGTGGTTTCAAACATAACTAAAATAACTTTAGAAATTAAACTAACCTAATGAATACGTTTCTATTGTCTAATAATTTATAGAGAAAAATCCGTGAAACAAAAACACTAAAAATTTGCAATTATTTTGAAAAGTCCAAGTGAATTCAGCCTTTTGAAATTTATACGGTAAATATTAGGTTTTTTAACTTTTGAGTGTTTCCAAGTGTAACTAAATCAACCTTTCAGCCTAAAGAATACAAGGGTATCAACGTACAAATTTACAGAGTAACATTAAAAAAATTCTTTTTTTGGCAAAAAAGAGTTGTATTTTCCAAAATTGATTTTGTTTTACTCTATTGAAATATCTAATTGGATCTTGGGCTTTAGAAATTTGAACAAAGGGATATTGAATTTTTCTCTTTTCGAGTGGTTAAAATGTAGCAAAATTAATTTTTGAACCTAAAAAGTACAGGGGCACTTGACTAAGAATTTACAATGGAACATTAAAAAAAGCATCATATTTTTGCAATTTCTACTATATCTCTTCTTTTTTGTAATAGTTGTTCAAGGTTGGGTCCATACCCCCCCCCCATTTGTCTTTTTGTAAGAATACACAGAAGACCACGATCAAAGAATATAAGCTTTCTAAAAATTAGCACTAACAGACTTAGCGTAATTGTAGCTGAATGAACAATACGGCGGGAAGAATTTAGAATTAGAAGAGCCACATAGACCTTAATGAAGAAAAAGTATACTAAAAATGGTAATATCGATATGAGGTAAATGTAATTGGACAAAACTTTTGTTTTGTCAAGTTGGCATAATCTTACAAGGCATATAGACAGTGATAAGGGGACTTCAAAGAAAATAACAAGAGCCAAGAGCTCATATGGCACTTGTGACGAGGTCGGAACCTAAAATTAGATTCGGACTAAAGTTATCGATTTCATCGTCCTAGCACGCCAAGAAGCACCGAACTCGCCAAAGCACTAGAAATCCCTCCAATTCCTCCAAAGAGATCAGATCCTGTCCGCTTATGTCAATCACGTATCTATAACTTGTACTTATTCTCGAACTCACCAAAGTACTAGGAATTCCCTCAACTCCCCTAAAGAAAGCAAATCCGGTCCGGTTATATCAATCACGTATCAAGAACTTGTGCTTATTCTTCGCATCGAGTTTCTTCCGATCTCTCCACTCTAAGAGTTTTCCGAGATTTTTGATTTCCAAGATTTACATTCCCCCCCCCCTCAACCCCCTATGTCCCGAATTGAAAATTGAGCATCTGAGACATGAGATCTTTCTATATATCAAGTTTCATTAAGATCCGATCACCCATTCGTAAGACAAACATACCTCTATTTTCATGATTTCCCCTCCCTCCAATCCCCCCTAAATGGTCAAATCGGAGAGACGACTGTTATTAAGTCAATTTGTGCAGGTCCCTGACACGCCTACCAATTTTCATCATCCAAGGACGCCCAGAAGCACCGAACTCACCAAAACACTGGAAATCCCCTCTCCCAAAGAGAAGAGATCCGGTCAGGTTATGTCAAATACGTATCTAGGACTTTTGCTTATCCTCCCCACCAAGTTTCATCCCAATCTCTCCACTCTAAGCGTTTTCTAAGATTTCCCGTTTCCCCCTCCAACTCCCCCGATATGGTCGGAATTTAAAATAAGAGCTCTGAGACACGAGGTTATTCTAAATAACAAATTTCATTAAGATCCGATCACCCGTTCGTAAGTTAAAAATACCACATCTTTTCTAATTTTTCCGAATTACCCCCCCCCCCCAAAGAAAGAGGATCCGGTCTGGTTATGTCAATAACGTATTTAGGACATTTGCTTATTCTTCCCATCAAGTTTCATCCTGATCTCTACACTCTAAGCGTTTTACGAGATATCCGTTTTCCTTATTCAACTTCCCCCAATGTCATCAGATTTGGTCAGGATTTAAAATTACTGAGACACGAGGTCCTTCTAAATATCAAATTTCATTAAGATTCAATCATCCGTTCGTAAGTTAAAAATACCTCATGTTTTCTAATATTTCCAAATTACCAAATTATGCCCCCGCCAACTCCCCCCAATGAGAACGGATCTGGTACGGATTTAAAATAAGAGGTCTAAGTTATGAGGTCCTTCTAAATATAAAATTTCATTAAGATCCAATCACTCGTTTGTAAGTTGAAAATACCTCATGTTTTCTAATTTTTCCAAATTACCAAATTATGCCCCCGCCAACTCCCCCCCAATGAGAACGGATCTGGTACGGATTTAAAATAAGAGGTCTAAGTTATTAGGTCCTTCTAAATATAAAATTTCATTAAGATCCAATCACTCGTTCGTAAGTTGAAAATACCTCATTTTTTCTAATTTTTCCAAATTAACCCAGTTACCCCCCCCCTTACTCCCCAAAGAGAGAGGATCCGTTCTTGTTATGTAAATCACGTATCTAAGACTTGTGCTTATTTTTCCCACCAAGTTTCATCCTGATCTCTCCACTCTAAGTGTTTTCCAAGATTTCAGGTTCCCCCCTCCAACCCCCACCAATATCACCGGATCCAGTCGGAATTTGAAACAAGTGCTCTGAGACACGTAATCCTTCTAAATATCAAATTTCATTAAGATCCGATCACCCATTCGTAAGTTAAAAATACCTAATTTTTTCTATTTTTTCCGAATTAACCGTCCCCCCACTCCCCCAAATGGTCGAATCGGCGAAACAACTATTTATACTTTAATTTGGTCTGGTCCCTGATACGCCTGCCGAATTTCATCGTCCTAGCTTATCTGGAAGTGCCCAAACTAGCAAAACCAGCACCAACAGACAGACAGGCCGACAGACTGACAGAAATTGCGATGACTATATGTCACTTGGTAAAAACCAAGTGCCATAAAAACTGTTGAAAACAATCTGATTCATAATTTATGATGCCCAAAATAGGCTCATATTCAATTTGTTTCTGATTTACCTGCAACTTGCTTGGCAAAAAAACCATAAGAAGGGAAAAGATAAAAAAAAAAGACTGCGTCAATTCTTGATATCCTTAAATGGACCAAACCTTGTTTTCCCCAATCTGAATAAAATTTTAATTGTAAGTGGACTGGGCCAAGAGTGCCTGAAAAATGACAACAAATTTGGGCAATTTTTTTTTACTGTATTGATTTGTAGCATACAAAATTCTTTTTTTTGGCAATTCCCTGAGAAAAATCACAACTACAGTTAACCATATGCAAGTTTTTTTTCTTTTTGTTGTAAAGAGTTTCTGTTTTTTGCATCTTTTTATGTTGTTTTCTAACACTTGTTTTGGTAATTGAGTTGTCTTTTCCCCTTTTTTTCTTGTTGATGTAGGCCTCTAGATGTGAAGCCAAATTATTTAGACTTTCAGTAGCATTTTTATAAATGCTTTTTTTCAAAGTTCATTGTTTTAATAAAACGTTTTACCAGTTATTACAATTTTACTGTCATTTCAGATATAAGTGGAAAAGCAATGTAGTCTAAGAAATTATTTTCACTATAAAATATGTAATTTATAAAGAGAATACTATATCTAGCACTAAAGTTCAAGTTATAAATCATTCTTTACAGTAACAACTAGGTCTACGTTGCATGGGCAACGTGAGGTGTTGCGGCAACCTTTGTTTGGTTTCGCCGAGTGAAGTGTTGCGAGAGCAACATTTTGGTTTTGTTTCCTCACTTCGATTACATGCTGAAGTTGTTAATCTGTAAAGATCTTAAAATAAATGCTAGGTACACGAACTCGCAAAAGTTGCAAACCCCTCATTGCAACAAGCAAAAGTTGCAAACCCCTCATTGCAACAAGCAAAAGTTGCAAACCACTCATCGCTGAAGATTATTGTAGCCTAACAGCCGACTATTACTTACAAGTCCCCTACATGTCTTACCACTGAAACCAAATTGGTCTTACCATTAAATACACTGGAAACAAATAATAGGTACACCAACTAGCAAAAGTTGTGAGCCCCTCATTGGCAAAGATGATTATGAACTAACAGCTGACTGTTGCTTAAAACTCCCCTATTTGTCTCACAATTGGTATCGGCCTATTTTTGGTTTCAGTGTGTACCTTACTACTGAAGTTGTCAATCCCTTTAAACTTTCAAACTGGTATATCTGACGAAGGAATTTTTTTTAACAAAAATGGATTGCATATACTTTGATCAGCTCATCAAGAGCTAACGACTGCTGTCCAAAAAAAAAAATCTATCTATCTTAGTTCAAAAGTTGACTTTTTTGCCGTAAGCCAAGTTTCTAACGTCATCACTTAGAAAGGAGCAAAGGATAAACTCTAATTTCTTTAGCAATGAGAGAACTTCTAAAGTTTAAGAGGCTCAGCTGATACCGTTTCTTTATCTGCCTATTTTTGGTATCAGGGTGTACCTTACTAATGAAGTTGTCAACCCCTTTAAACTTTCAAACTGGTATATCTCATGAAGGAATTTTTCTACCAAAAATGGATGACATATACTTTGATCAGCTCATCAAGAGCTATCAACTGCCGTCGAAAAAAAATGTATCTGTCTTAGTTCAAAAGTTGACTTTTTTACCGTAGACCAAGTTTCTAACGTCATCACTTAGAAAGGAGCAAAGGATAAACTCTAATTTCTTTAGCAATAAGAGAACTTTGAAAGTTTAAGAAGCACATCTGATACCATTTCTGTTTCGGCCTATTTTTGGTTTCAGTGTGTACCTTACTACTGAAGTTGTCAACCCCTTTAAACTTTCAAACTGATATATCTCACGAGGGAATTTTTATACCAAAAAATAGATTACATTACTTTGATCAGCTCATCAAGAGCTATCGACTGCCGTCGAAAAAATAAATATATCTGTCTTAGTTCACAAGTAGACTTTTTTGCTGTAGGCCAAGTTTCTTACGTCATCACTTAGAAAGGAGCAAAGGATAAGCTCTAATTTCTTTAGGAATGAGAGAATTTTTAAAATTTAAGAGGTTCAACTGATAACATTTCTCTACCGCAATCCCAAGTGCAAAAAACCGAATGATAAACTCAGCTGAAATCACGAACAGAAATGGGTAGAAACAATATATTTTTGGCCTCAGGCAAGAGTACTACGAAGCTTTCCAAAATCCAGTCATATTCATTAATCTGGCCTAAGGTCCACATTTCCGTAGAAACCGTAGAGGTTAGCCCCTTACCACTTTCTAGGAATAAGTTGAAATCAGGGTGCTAGAAAAAACAAAAACAAAAAAACACACACACACACAACCAAACCAAAGTGTTGCTCCCACAACACAATTACCTAATGTAAAATTCCAAATTTTGCATAAGCTTTCTGAGGGTAAAATCCATTTGACCCTCTTTATACTAATTAAGACAGGGCCTTAGACAGATCAAAGGTGAAACTATTAAGTAAGGTAGGTCAATAGCACAAAAGTAGTAAGATAGGTCTTAGGTCAAAGGCATGACAAGCCAAAAAAGACCCATTATCTGAGAAAAAGTTTCAGACAGACAGGGGAGATATTAAGGTACACTTGGGGATATTGGTTAAATTTTACACAATTAGAAAATGATACACATGATTTATTTAGCACAGGAATAACAACAGTTTTCATGCATTTACCTTTAGTTGGAAATTTTACCGATGGAAATAATTCAACTTATGAAAATACCATTATTTAGGTAAAACTTTTTAAGGTATACAATTAAAAAGAGCAAATTTTTAGAGGGATAATGGAGGATACATCAGATGATTTTTTTCAATAGATGAAAAATTGAAATCTCAAGAAAGAATGGTCAAAAGGAAAAAAATCAGACTTTTTTCTTGAAAGATAACTTTTAGTGCATGAGAAATGACAAACCATGAGAATGTTTTTCCTCTAGTCCATCTATACACTTCTGCAATACAAGCCCCAATGAGACTTAGAACATATTCACAATCGGGTATCAAAGTAATGTAAAGACAGTAAGTATTACCAGCCTATACAGACATCATATTTGAAATGGCTTATGAACAGATTGTTGGGATGGACCTGCTTGGGCAGAGACAAGGGGAATTCAGATTTTTTTATTTATTAAATAAAAAAAACAAGTGTTTTTAACTGCAAGTAAGGAGCAACATTAAAACTTAAAACGAACAGAAATTATTCCGTATATAAAAAGGGTTGTCCCTTCCTCAATGCTTCGCTCTTTACGCTAAAGTTTGAATCTATGTCACATTTCTACTTTTTAAAACAATAAAAAACTTTAGCGTAAAGAGCGAGGCGTTGAGGAAGGGAAAACCCTTTTTATATACGGAATAGTTTCTGTTCGTTTTAAGTTATAATGTCGCTCCTTACTTGCAGTTAAAAACACTTGTTTTTTTATTTAATATCTGAACGTTTCTAAATTAACGCATGTTTTGATTTTGGCTCACCGCACATGAATAATTAAAACGAAATTTGCATATTAATTTTTTTAATCGCTTATATTCTTATTATTATTAATTTTTTAACCCCTTATATACGCAATATTTTCTGTTTGTTTTAAGTTTTAATGCTGCTCCTTAATTCCAGTTGAAAAAACTTTTTTTTCATTTATTTTCCCATGGTCTTTTTAAATAATGCTAGAAAATCCTACACCCCCTAGATGGAAATCCTCTTCCCTCATGATAAATTCCTCCATGGAAAGATCCTCCCACTTAACCGCCTCCCCCGAACCACCCCAATCCCAACGCGAAAAAGTCCCCCTGAAAACGTATGTACACTTCCCAATAATCATTACTATATGTAAACAATGGTCAAAGTTTGTAACTTGCAGCCTCTCCCCCAGGGACTGTGGGGGTTAAGTCGTCCCCAAAGACATGGTTATTAGGTTTTTCCATTATGCTAAAAAAAATGGCTATCCTCAAAATTTTGATCCGGTGATTTTCGGAAAAATTTGAGCGTGGGAGGGGGCCTAGGTGCCCTCCAATTTTTTTGGTCACTTAAAAAGGGCACTAGAACTTTTAATTTCCGTTAGAATGAGCCCTCTCACGTTATTCTAGGACCACTGGATCGATACGGTCACCCCTGGGAAAAAAAACAAAAAGAACAACAAAACAAACAAATAAACACGCATCCATGATCCATCTTCTGGCAAAAAATTCAAAATTCCACATTTTTGTAGATAGGAGCTTGAAACCTCTACAGTAGGGTTTTCTGATACGCTGAATCTGATCATGTAATTTTCGTTAAGATTGTATGACTTTTAGGGGGTGTTTTCCCCTATTTTCTAAAATAAGGCAAATTTTCTCAGGCTCTTAACTATTGATGGGTAACACTAAACTTGATGAATCTTATATATCTAAAATCATATATCTAAGATAATATATCTTACTACGGTTTGTTACCACAAACTGTTTGAACAGGACTGTATTAGAGAGCTAAAACATTTGTGTCTCCAATCCCACCAAAGGCTTAATTATTTCACTGTGTTTTTCAAAGGAATGTGAAATGTTTAACTGTTTAGATAGCAAGAGTTAAGCTTTAATTTTTTTTTATTTAAGAATTAACGACGCTTTTTGACTACTAAGGTCCCTGCGTCGAGTTAAGTTTTAAGCATATATATATATATATATATATATATATATATATATATATATATATATATATATATATATATATATATATATATATATATATATATATATGTCTTTGAAACTTACACAGCTTTTGTATTTGTCTCCCAAAGATGAGTAGGCTCCTCCAAATGTTGATAAAAGTGACAGGACATCAGACAGTTGCATGAATTCATAAAGCTTCTGTGACACAAGTCTGTTCCTAGATGAAATTGACTTTCAACTGATTATTTTGTGAAAAGCGAAATAAATTAAAAAAAACAAAAAACAACACAGTGCTGTGATATAGTGCCTATATAGGTAATTGTAGTCGCAATTTTTTCCTTCAAATAAATCGAAACAACTTAACCTACATAACATGAAGATTCTTGTGATTTAATCATGTGTATCTTTAATTTTATGCAGTTAAGCTTTTTTGACAAGTTTGTCCCCCTAAGAAAAAAAAAAAAAAAAAAAAAACAAACAAAACAACTCACCCAACATAACATGAAAACTCTTTTAATTTAGTCTTATTTTTCTTTAATGTCATATAGTTTAGCTGTTCTGACAAGCTTGTCCTCTCAGAACCAAATAAAAAAAAAGCTCTTTTTTGCAAAAAAAGAAAGTGTGAGGTTAAAACTTGCGATAAATAAAAAGTGCACTTAACAGTAATTTAAGGGGCTGCACTTTATTGGAAATTAAATAAAAAAAAACAAGATTTTTAACTGCAAGTAAGGAGCGACATTAAAATTCAAAACGAACAAAAATTATTCCGTATATGAAAGGGGTCGTCCCCTCCTCAACGCCTCGTTCTTTACGCTAAAAAAGTTTGACTCTTTCTCACAAGTCTACTTTTTAAAACAATAAAAAACTTTAGCGTAAAGAGCGAGGCGTTGAGGAGGGGATGAACCCTTTCATATACAGAATAATTTCAGTTCATTTTGAATTTTAATGTTGCTCCTTACTTGCAGTTAAAAAACTTGTTTTTTTATATTTAATTTCTGAACGTTTATTTAATGCATGTTTTGATCTTGGCTCACCTCACATGAATAATTAAAATTAAATTTGCATATTAATTTTTTTTGGATAAATGGCTTTCTCAAAGTTTTGATCGGACGATTCTGATTTAAAAAAGGAGTGGGGGAGGAGGCCTAGTTGCACTCCTATTTTTGAATAATTAAAAAGGCAACTAGAACTTTTTTTACGAACGTTTTTATTAGTAATAAGTATACGCAACTTACAAATTAACTTACGTAAAAAAATTCTATATTTGTATATTATTATTACGTATATGAGGGGGTTTTCCCCCTCGTCAATACCTCGCTCTTTACACTAAAGCTTCAATTTGGTGTACTAAAAAATACGTTAGCGTAAAGAGTGAGGTATTGTGGAAGGGACGAACCCCCTAATATACATAATGATTTCTGTTCGTTTTAGGTTCTAAAGCTGCTCCTTACTTCCATCTGAAAAAAACTTTTTTAATTTATTTTCTCATTGTTTTTTTTTTAATAATGCTAGAAAATCCTGCAGCCTCTTCATGGAAATTTTCTTCCCTCATGATAAATTCCTCCATGGACAGATCCCCCCACGTGACCCCTTTCTCCGACCCCCCCCCCCCTTAGCATGTAAAAGTCCCCCTGAAAACGCCTGTACATGTCCCAATAACCATTACTATATGTAAACAATTGTCAAACTTTGTAAATGCAGCCCCTCCCAAGGGGACTCTGGGGGATTAAGTCGTCCCAAAATACGTAATTACTAAATTTTTTCGACTATGCTAAACAGAATGGCTATCACAGAATAGCGTGGGAGGGGGCCTAGGTGACCTCCAATTTTTTGGTCACTTAGAAAGGGCACTAGAACTTTTAATTTCCGTTATAGTGAGTCCTCTTGCAACATTCTAGGACCACTGGGTGGATACGATCACCCCTGAAAAAAAAACAAAAAACAAAAAAAAAACAACAAATAAACATGCACCTTTCCAAGATTTATCATAGGATTCGGTCAGGTTCAAATGGGCTAAATTTTCGGGCATTTTCATATCAGATCCCTAATTCAAGTGGCGAAGTTCCCTCGTCCCCCCTTTGCAGGTCATGTAATCTTAAGAATGAAACAATAGATCACTGCCTATTTGAATGTAATATGCTGACGTCTGCACAGTATACCCTGCGATGTAAAATGTTAGAATGCTTCAAACACCACAAAATTCCACTAACAGCCAAGAGTCTTGCTGACCATACTCTCCCGCAGAGCACAGAGATCAATATATACTCTCTTATAATTCAACTGCTGGTATCAAAAGATATACTTCAAGAAATCTGAGCAGATACAAATCATACAAGACAAACCAGCTCCATAGCTCTGTCGATCTCACAGAGTGAGCCAAAAGGAAAAGGGCTAAATAGTATCGACTGAAAAGCCCATCTGCTGAATAAGAAGAAGAAGATGCATCCATGATCTGTTTTCTGGGAAAAAAAAATACAAAATTCCACATTTTTGTAGATAGGAGCTTAAAACTTCTACAGTAGGGTTCTCTGATACGCTGAATCTGATGGTGGGATTTTTGTTAAGATACTTTGACTTTTAGGAGGTATTTACCCCAATTTTCTAAAATAAGGCAAATTTTCTCAGGCTGGTAACTTTTGATGGGTACAATTAAACTTGATGAAACTTATATATTTAGAATTAGCATAAAAATGCGATTCTTTTGATATAACTGTTGGTATCAAAATTCCATTTTTTAGAGTTTTGGTTACTATTGAGCTGGGTCGCTCCTCGCTACAGTTTGTTACTACAAACTGTTTGATATTGAACCAATCCTTTTGATTTATCTATTGGTTGTTGTTGTTGTTTGGGGTTTGACGCGTTCGACCAATAGGTCATATGCGTTCGTATCACTCAGTTGTTCTGTGCCTTCTATAATCACTAGCTTGCTTGGGTGTCACTTCAGTCAGTATTCACTGAACCAGAACAGTATCGCTTGACTTGGTAATGGAGGGGGGTTATTTGCCTGCAGCAGCTGCCTGCATGGAAAAACGGGAATCAAAATCCTGCAACTATGCATTGTCAAACAGCAATTAAAATACATGTACAACACACTAATAAAAAGTAATACAATTTTTACACATTATAACCAATATCAATACAACCAAATGCCGATAAAATATATCTAAAATGATAATTAGGGCAATTCTAAAAATCCTATTAAATAGGTGATAAAAAAAATTTTTTTTTATAGGGAATGAACCAAACCAGTGGTCTTAACAAATCTACCTAATAGGTTTGTGCTTAGTTTTTTAGCCCAAGGAGGAGACGTGTGATGTCCCAGAACAGATATTCATCCTTCATCTGCAGAACATGGCCTAGCCATTTCAACCTTTCTTTCATTATAGCCCTAGAAAGCGGGATTGAACCACATTTTGTACAACCTACTGTTTGAACCCCAAAGATGATACATTTTTATTATTATTTTAGATACAGCTTATATACCTCTATTAATGTCACTCTTGTTAAAACCAGTTTACCTGTAAATTGAATCTACTAACAATACTAAAAACTCACCACAGCATCAAGCCACCTGAGGCCAACACAGCTACACATGCTCCTCCTCTATCCTAATCTACCCAAATCCTCCCTCTCAATAGGCCATATAAACTGAATCAATGGAGGCCAAATTGAGAATCAATAAATGTTTGGGAAATCTATAATATGGGCTATATATCATAGGCATTGCAATAGTGCTGCCTAAGTAAAGAGCAATGTGGGCACAATGTATTAGCTACAATTTTTTGGGGGGAGGGGGGGGGGGTAGACCAAGGCCCTTTGTATTGAAGAAGTTGTCACAATAACTTCAAAAAGGGCTTGCTTGATTGGAAATTGAAAGGGCTAGTGCCCTTTTTAATAGTCAAAAGTGATTGGAGAGCAACTAACCCACCTCCAATGCCCACCATTTCCAAAACACATCAAATAGAAATTTTGAGATAGCCATTTTGTTCAATGTAATTTAAAGGTCCAGAAATTATGTCTTTGAGGATGACAGCCCCCAAAAACCCCCAGGGCAATTATTATTTTTTCATCACTAGATGTCTTAGATAATTTGGTGCTGGTTAGAAATATTTCTGATTATTTTCCTGCTATTTCCCAATATAAGACTGCTGATCAAGCATTGCATATAGCATTGCCATCTAATCTCCCATTTTTCTGCTATGGTGATACTGAGCTAAGTCTACTTAATTCTTGTCTGACTGATCTGCTGAAGAATAGTTTGGTTTCTGAATCAGATTTTAACTGCTCTTTTGATTTCTTTTATGATATAGCAAAAGAAGGAAGTTTGCAATCGGGGTGCAATGCCCCATAAATGGAAAAGGGTAGCACCACTGAGTCCACGGATGACTTCAGGTCTCCATAAAAGCTGGAAAAGGAAAAAATATTTGTGGAAGCTTTACAAGGCTTCATCATCTGTAGCTCATCACAAATGATTCAAGGCCTATAGGAGTATATTTAATTATCTGTGTTAGAAGGCTAAGTCTCAGTATTATCATAGGAAATTTTCTGAATGAGGAAAGGATGTTAGAAAGACATGGTATTTAATTAATTCAGCTCTTAGACCTACTTTCCCTACGCCTTCAGTTCCATTAATGCTGATACTTGATGGTAAAACTGTTCAAGGAGATGCAGATGTTCAGCTAGAGCTTACCTCTTATTTTACTAATATAGGGAAGACAACTGCTTCCTCTGCAACTTCTTGTTGCAATTTCAGAGCCTATCTTGGACCCTCATGTTTAAATTCAATGGTCTTGGATTCTGTTTCTGAATTTGAGGTAGCTTGTATCATAAATGCTCTGAAAGGATCATTGTCTTCAGGACCAGACAAAATTCCTACAAGGGTTATCCATGCCATTCTGTCACCATTGACTAAGCTTGTCAATCTGTCTTTCAAGAAAGAAATTTTCCCTGAATCTCTCAAGCAAGCTAAGGTTATAGTGCTGTATAAAGGGGGTTCTAGGAGTGATCCTGCTAATTATAGGCCAATTTCTCTCCTATCTGTTTCCAATCTGATAAGACACTATCCCTTTATAGAATTAACAAGAATTTTTTATTAGTAATTTTTTTTCTCTCAGTCACAACTTTGTTCCTCATCTTGATAAGAGAGTTTTTTTTTCTTATGAATTGCACTGAGGTCACCAAAGCTGGTTGACTTTTAAAAAACTAGTTTTTTAATTGTATTTATTGACTAGTGTAAGAAGGAATATTTTTCTTCACTGTTGCAAAATCAGATTACAAAAGGAACAACTTTCAAAACTTTGAATATTGTAGGGGGAATTGTAGGGCTGTATGTCACATTTGTTTTTTGTTTTTTTTTCAGTAAAGTGCAAAATGTGTTCTGGTCTTGAAAAGGTGTGGGGCTTATCAGCCCTACTCATGTTAATTTTTGCTTGTTTTGAGTTTGACTATTTATTGTGATATCTGTTCATTTTGAGTTTCATTTATTTATTGACAGAGATTTGTGGTAGTTTTATGATTGGAAGATTATTTGACTTATTTTTGCTCATTCTTGGCTTAATGGAGCTCTTTACTTTTCTTTGAAAAGCTTGTTTTCTGAAAAAAGTTTTTTAAATTGATAGTTAAGGTTACAAAGGTTAGGTTAAAATTGAATTTGCAACAAAAACTATTATTAAATTTAGAAATAACATAAAAAGGCATTAAATGGTATGTTCATTTTATTTATAGGTCATTTAGGTTAACTGCTCAATATTTACCTAAAATTCTATTTAAATAACAGAAATTGTATTTTTAAAATCTACAGCTAATCAAAAGGAGATTGAAAACTCAAAACTAAGGAAAAATGTCCTGTTATCAGGACCTGTCATATAAGCAATCTTATATGTTCTATAAAAAAGAAACAAGTAGACATAGTAACTTGACAATACCCTCCAAAAGTTTTTGAACCTGGATACCTTTTAAAAAATGTTATTCACTAAACTCAACTACTTTATAAGATAGCAAAAAGCCCCTTATCTCAAATATTGCCTTAATTGGGAGAAAGATACCAGAATTTTTTTGAAGTGAGTCAAGAAATAGCACATTTTTTGGAGAAGTTTATAGACTTAAAAGATAGTTCAATAGAAAAATAAATATATTTAATGAAAAAATATCCAGCACCTTTATTAGGTTGAAAACTTTTTCAACCACCTTCTTGATATGCTTATGTAAAAGAATAGTAAATGTTTAGTTTTGTTCCAAGCTGTCTAAAGTGCATATTACTGAATATAGCAAGATTCTGATGATTAGATATTGTTTCTCTGTCACTACTATAAAAGCATATCCATTTTATAGCTTTCTAAAATCCCTCTTCATTGAGACTAAAAATGAGTAAAGTGGGCTTGCTTATATGTAACATATCCTATAGAGTGAAGTGTATTAGTCCATGAGCCCTGTGGGCAGCAAGACAAGGTCTGTATTTTATATTCATTCAACAAAGAGTGATAAAACTATATAGGGTAAGACGACCGGTACTCGGTCACTTTGTTCACTCTTCACACTTTTTGACATTCAATCTACTATAACTACTTTATTATACCACCTAGAAATTGATTTTTCTACTGTTAGAATTGTCTCTGTTTTTTGAACAAGTAGGTCATTAATTTGAATAGTTTTGCTTATACAGCGCTACATATTTTTGAATTTAGCAAAAGCTATCAGTTCAGCTAATACTCGTCATATAGTTTCTCCTATTGACAAAGATATTACGCAATAATACAGTATCTAAGTCAGAGCCTTGCTATTTCTCGGTCACTTCCAAAAAACCCGTTTAGACATTCTTTGCTGAGATCTATGACTCAGGCCCTTTGTCTCGTTATTAGACCTTTTAATGTTTTGAAATTTGTTATTTCAAATTGGATTTTCAGAGCGAAAATAGTGGATCCAGGATTTTCTTTGGGGGGATGGGGCACATAATAGGTGCTTTGATAAACTTGCGAACAAAGAAATACCTGCAATTAAAAGGGAATCTTGACAATTATGCGTCATACATAGGCCTAGGAAGTGGAAATGGTCTAGTGGTAAGGAGTTTGGCCTTTATTTTAATACAACCGGTTATATTTAATACATTATTTAATACAAACCGTTCAAACTGCTCAATGCATCAGCTCTTTGTCTCAATACATATTAATTTTTAAAAGGTTAATTATTTTTGGATAAATTTGAGAAATATGTTATTTTAAATTGGATTTTTAGAGAAAAAATAGTGGATTCAGGAAATTTTTTTTGGGGCGGGGGGCATAATAGGCTGCTTGGATAAACAAAATTTTTATAAATTTTCTCAAACTCTTAACTTTTGATGGGTAAGTCTAAACTTGATAAAACTTATGTATTTAAAATCAGCATTAAAATGCAATTCTTTTGATGTAACTATTGTTATAAAAATTCAGTTTTTTAGTTTCGGCTACTATTGACCCGGGTCACTCCTTACTACAGTTCGTTACCACGAACTGTTTGATTAGCCATGGTTTGACGTCAGCAACTATTCGATTTTAATTCATTGGATCTCTTGAATTCTCTTGAAATTTTTTCTTGAATTTACTGGTCATTTTGGGATACACATGAAAACAAGAGCTAAGAGCTCATATGGCACTTGTGACAAGGTCGGAAGAGCCAAGAGCTCATATGGCATGAGCTCTAGCAAAAGTCTAAGAATCAATAGATTGTTTTAAAAGGAAAATCAGAGGCTTAATGCCGGTTGGGATTTAAAATAAGAGCTCTGAGTCACGAGGTCCTAAATATCAAAATTCATTAAGATCCTATCACCTACTCGTACGTTAAAAATACCTCAATTTTTCTAATTTTTCCCCTCCCTTCAGCCTCCATATGGCCGAATCGGGGAATCAAGGAAATCAAATCAATTTGTACTGTTCCCTGACGCGCCTACCAATTTTCATCGTCCTAGCATGTCCAGAAGCACCAAACTCGCCAAAGCACTGAACCCCACCACCTAACTCCCCCAAAGAGAGTGGATCCAGTCCGGTCACGTCAGTCACGTATCTACGACATTTATAAGCGTTTTCCAAGAATTCCGGTCTCCCCCTAATATCAACAGATTTGGTCAGGATTTGAAATAAGAGCTCTAGGACATGAGTTCCTTCTAAATATCAAATTTCACTAAGATCCAGTTAAAAATACCTCAATTTTTCTAATTTTTCCAAATTAATAATCCCCAGCTCCCCCAAAGAGAACGTATCCGTACCAATTATGTCAATCTCGTATCTATAACTTGTGCATATTCTTTCCACCAAGTTTTATCCTGATCTCTCCGCTTTAACCGTTTTCCAAGATTTCCGCCCCCCCCTAATGACACTGGATCCGGTCGGGATATAAAATAAGAGAATTTGAGTTTCAAGGTCCTTCTAAATATGAAATTTCATTAAGATACGATCACTCTTTCGTAAGTTAAAAATACCTCATTTTTTCTAATATTTTAGAATTAAATCTCCCCCCCCCCAACTCCCTCAAAGAGAGCAGATCCGTCCCAGTTATATCAATCCCGTATTTAATACTTGTGCTTATTTTTCCCACCAAGTTTCATCCTGATCCCTCCACTCTAAGCATTTTCAAAGATTTTAGGTTCCGCCCCCCAACTTCCCCTTCCCCGGATCCGGTCAGAATGTGAAATAAGATCTCTGAGACATGATATCCTTCCAAATATAAAATTTCATTAAGATCCGATCACTCCTTCGTAAGTTAAAAATAATTCATTTTTCTAATTTTTCAGAATTAACCCCCCCCCCCCGCAGCTCCCCGAAAGAGAGTGGGCCCATTTAGGTTATGTCAATCATGTTTCTAGGACTTGTGCTTATTTTTCCCACCAAGTTTCACCCCAATCCCTCCACACTAAGCGTTTTGCAAGATTTTAAGTTCCCCCCTCAATTCCCCCCAATGTCACCGGATCCAGTCGGGATTTAAAATAAGAGCTCTGAGACACGATATCCTTCTAAACTTCAAATTTCATTAAGATCCGATCACTCCTTCGTAAGTAAAAAATACCTCATTTTTTCTATTTTTTTAGAATTAACCCTCCCTCCCAACTCACCCAAACAGAGCAGATCTGTGCCGGTTATGTCAATAACGTATCTTGGAGTTCTGCTTATTTTTCCCACCAAGTTTCATCCCGAACCCTCCACACTAAGCGTATTCCCAGATTTTAGGTTCCCCCCTCCAACTCCTCCCAACTTCACCGGATCTGGTCAGGATTTAAAATAAGAGCTCTGAGACACAATATCCTTCCAAACATCAAATTTCATTAAGATCCCATCACACGTTCGTAAGTTAAAAATACTTCATTTTTTCTATTTTTTACGAATTAACCGGCCCCCACTCCCCCCCCAGATGGTCAAATTGGGAAAACGACTATTTCTAATTTAATCTGGTCTGGTCTCTGATACGTCTGCCAAATTTCATCGTCCTAACTTACCTGGAAGTGCCTAAAGTAGCAAAACCGCGACAGACCGACAGAATTTGCTATTGCTATATGTCACTTGGTTAATACAAAGTGCCATAAAAATATAGGCTATCAATGATAGCAAGACCGAACCCAGGAACCAGGACTAGGTCCCCTCCCTCTCCCTCCAAAAAATGTTTATCCAACACAAAAAGATGTTTAAAGCATAAAACGTGTGAAATCCAACATTTTATGTATAAAACATTTTATGGTCGGGTGGAGGGGGATACGTGGGAGGATCCTTCCAAGGGGTGGATTTATCACGGGGAAGCGCATTTCCAAAAAGGGGATGCTGGATTTTCCAGCTTTATTTGAAAAAAAAAAACATTTTTGGTTACTTTTTAAGTAACCAAAAAATTCGAGGGAAATTAGGCCACCTCCCCCGCCCCTTATTGATCAAAATTGTCCGATCAAAAGTTTGAAAACACAATTTAGCCATACAAAAATAATATGCAAATTTCGTTTTAATTATTCAGTTACGATGAGCCAAAATCAAAATCTACATTAATTCAAATGCGTTCAGAAATTAAATAAAAAAAGTTTGTTTCCGTGAAAGTAAGGAGCGGCATTAAAACTTAAAACGGATAGAAATGACTCCGTATATAAAAGGGGCTGTCCCCTCCTCAACGCCCCGCTCTTTATGCTAAAGTTTTCTATTGTTTTAAAAAGTACAACTGTGACAAAGAGATAAATTTTAGCGTAAGGAGTGGGGGCGTTGATGAGGAGACAGCCCCTTTCATATACTGAACCCATAAAGGAGGATGAAGGGATTAGACCTTCCTGCTCCCCCAAAAAATTTCTCCAACACAAGAGACGTATTAAAAATACATTTGTTTTTTAAGGTTTCTTTTTGCAACCCCTCCCCCCAGCAAGCCTTAAATGGTATTAAAGTTAAAATAAACCAACCCAAGTTTTTTTTTAAACTTTTAATAGACTTCTAAATTGCATTTTGAGATCCGATGACAGGTTATGGTTTTAAACCGACAAGACCGGAAAGATAACGAATAAAGTTTGTGCGTAATGTATCAAGAAATAATAAATATTAGGGTGGCATTTCGGGTTTGGTCAAAGCACCTGCTATTGAAAGTTGTGAGAGAATTAATAGTAGATCTGAAAACGCTTTGACTGTGTAATTGTTTTGAATATGGGAAGCAATTAATTTTGGGTTTACTCCCAAAGCAATTAATTTACGTGCACGGAATAGTTCGTACAGTCGAGAAAATACTAGGAAAATTATTGAAGAAAAATTATCGTTAATACAAGAAAGTTAGAGAGATCTGGAGTGCGTGTTGATGGGGGATTTTAATGCGAATACCGGTATGGAGGCTGAGATCTTAGATGTGTTGATCCCAGATTTAGGTGATTTTGTCCCAATTTGTTGTAGAATACCACGAAGTAACAAGGATGAAAAAACAAAAATAAATATATGGCGAAGAAAGCTCCTGGCGCTTTGTGGGGAACATGATCTGATGATTACTTGCCTTTCGGGACCAACTCCTAGTGTTGTAGATTATGCGCTAATTAAAACGCAATTTGTACCTGAATCAATTAATATGGGAACATTAGCTTTAGTTAGATCTGATCGTAGAGCTATTAAGCTTCAGCTGAAGGTTGGGCAGTTTCAGGACCGCGTCCCACGAGTAAGAAATTTCTACAATGTGGGGTTTAGAAAAGTAGGTTTAGAAAAACGAATTAGAAATTATTTAACAGATAAGATATTGAGGCATTTAAAAGAGAGCTCTTGGAATCGCATGTAAAAAATAAGTTGAAAGCGTTAGAGGACAATGAAAAAGATGCACATGGTGTAATTATGCAGTTAAATGAAATAAATGAGCAGTTGTGTAGAGTCGTGTGGCCTGCCAAAAAAATATAAAAAAGAATGAGCCATATTTTGATTTGAATTGCAAGTTAATTAAATTAAAAAAAAACTATTTTTTAGTAACTGAAAGTAAGGAGCCACATTAAAAGTTAAAACGAGCAGAAATTAGTCCGTGAATAACAGGGGCTGTTCCCTTCTCAACGCCCCGCTCTTTACGCTAAAGTTTGACTCTTTCTCTCAATTCTGCTTTATTAAACAGTAAAAAACTTTTGCGTAAAGAGCGGGGCGTTGAGAAGGGAACAAACTAGTTTTTTATATTTAATTTCTGAACATTTTTGAATTAATGCATGTTTGATTTTGGCTCTCCGCACATAAATTATGAAAATGAAATTTGTATATTAATTCTTTTTTTGGCTAAATGGCTTTCTCTTAGTTTTGATCAGACAATTTTGAGAAATAAGGGGTGGGGGAGGAGGCCTAATTACCCTCCAATTTTTTGGCAACTAGAACTTTTAATTTTTATCGAACATTTTTATTAGTAAAAAATATACGTAACTTAAGAATTAACTTGCATAATGAACTTTTATATTCTTATATTTTTATTCCGTATATGAGGGGGTTTATCCCTTCGTTAATACCTCACTCTTTACACTAAAGCTTAAATTTTGTCCCAACTCTTTAAGAATGACCCCTGAATCAGAAAGGCCGTAAAATAAATAGTTGAAATTACTAAAAATACTTTAGCGTAAAGAGCGAGGTATCTAGGAGGAGATGAACCCCTCATATATGTAATAATCTCTGTTCGTTTTAAGTTTTAATGCTATCCCTTACTTTCAGTTGAAAAAACTTCTTCATATTTATTTTTTCATTGATTTTTTATAATAATGCTAGAAAATCCTGCGCCCCCTTCATTGAATTTCTCTTCCCCTGTGACATATTCCTCCAAAGAAAGATCCTCTCGCATATCCACCTCCCCTCGACCTCCCCCCAACCCAAAATAGTCCCCCTGAAAAACTGTACACTTCCCAATAACCATTACTGTGTATAAACACTGGTCAAAGTTTGTAACCTGCAGCCCCTCTCCTGGGGACTGAGGGGGAGTAAGTCATCCCAAAGACATATTTATTAAGGTTTTCGACTATGCTGATCGAATTGGCTATCTCAAAATTTTGATCCGTTGACTTTGGGGAAAAATGAGAGTTGGAGGGGGCCTAGGTGCCATCCAATTTTTTTGGTCACTTAAGAAGGGCCCTAGAACTTTTCATTTCCGTTAGAATGAGCCTTCTTGCGACATTTTAGGACCACTTGGTCGATACGATGACCCCTGGAAAAAAAAAAAACACGCACCCGTGATTCGTCTTCTGGCAAAAAATACAAAATTCCACATTTTTGTAGATAGGAGCTTGAAACTTCTATAGTAGGGTTTTCTGACACGCTGAATCTGATGGTGTCATTTTCGTGACACCACAATAATCCAAACTTAAATTAATAATTTTTGTACTTCTCATACATTTACTTTCTATTATATAAATCAACAGACTGATTTAAAAGAAAATCAGAGGCTTAATGCCGGTCAGGATTTAAAATAAGAGCTCTGAGTCACGGTGTCCTTCTAAATATCAAAATTCTCTAAGATCCGATCACCAACTCATAAGTTATAAATACCTAATTTTTCTGATTTTTCCTCTCCCTTTAGCCCCCCAGATGGTCGAATCTGGGAAAACGACTATATCAAGTCAATTTGTGCAGCTCCCTGACACGCCTACCAATTTTCATCGTCCTAGCTCGTCCAGAAGCACCAAATCACTGAACCCCTCCCCCAACTCCCCCAAGGAGAGCAAATCCGGTACGGTTACGTCCAAATGCCCACACTTACTTTGTTTTTTCTCACTTAAGAAAAACAGAAAAACTTTTGTGCTGAAAGAAGTAGACCTAGTACTTTTTTTATAAGTAAAAAGTGATTGGAGATCAATCAACCATGGGGGTATTTTCCAGGGGTAAATACCCCCCTCCCCCGAACGAAAAATAGAATCCTCGTTTAAACACTTTCAGAAGCACTTAGGCCTATTTGCCTATTCATAATAAGAAAGCATTATGGAGCAACCTCCCTCACGTAATAGGCTAATTTATGTTCGTTTTAAATTATAATGTCGGTCCTTACATTCTTTTGAAAAATTTTGTTCGTCCTCTTTCAAATTTTAAGTTTAAATTACCAACGCTAAAATCAAATTAGTTACTCAGACAATAACATTAAAAAAGATTGTTTTCAGTTGCTTGCGAGCTAAACAAATGAATTTATAATTAACCCGATGAACAAAATTTCGACTGAAAATTAAGTTTGAAAGGTTTCCGTTCTAAAAGGATGAAAACGAAAAGATAAGAATCAATTTCCTTGTTTTGAAGTGTGTGTTTCGATAACAAAGTGGGTGATGTGAATGGCCAAGAGACTTACTAAGTTGGTATTTAAGAATTTAAAAGCTGGTACTGGTCCGGTTGTTGATGGTATACGAATAAAGTTATTTAAGAACCTTCTTATCATTTTTATGCTGATAGTTGTTTGTCTTTGTAATTATATATATAAAGTAATGCAACTCTGTCTTCACGTTACGGAGTAGCTAGTCCAGTGTGTACAGTAGAAAAGCGAAATGAGCGTTATATAACACGCCTAGGCAGTAATAGCACTTTGCTAAGTGTTTTCCGATAGTTTTTATGGCACTTGGTATTAACCAAGTCACTCATAGCGATCACAAATTCTGTCGGTCTGTCTGTCTGTCCCAGTTTTGCTACTTTAGGCACTTCCAGGTAAGCTAGGACGGTGAAATTTGGCAGGCATATCAGGGACCGGGCAAGATTAAATTAGAAATAGTTGTTTTCCCGATTTGACCAGCTGGCAAGGGGAGTGGGGGGCCGGTTAATTCGAAAAAAAAATAGAGAAATGAGGTATATTTAACTTACGAACGGGTGATGTGATCTTAATGAAATTTTATGTCTGGAAGGATATCGTGTCTCAGAGGTCTCATTTTAAATCCCGGCCAGATCCGGTAACACTGGAGGAAGTTGGAGGGAGACCTAAAATCTTGGAAAACGCTTAGAGTATAGGGATTGAGATGAAACTTGGGGGGGGGAATAAGAACAAGTCCTAGATACGGGATTAATCGGAACAGATCTGCTCTCTTTGGGGGAGTTTGGGGGGGAGGGTTAATTCTAAAAAATTAGAAAAATTGAGGTATTTTTAACTTACGAAAGAGTGATCGTATCTTACTGAGATTTCGTATTTAGAAGGACCTCAAAACTCAGATCTCTTATTTTAAATCCCGACCGGATCCAGTATCATTAGGGGGGGAGGCGGAAATCTTTAATTATGGCCTTTAATGGCGCCTCTTCAATTATTTTCAATGGTATATCTTCGACCAATAACGTACCCTAAAAATTTTATTTACAACAATGTAACATGCAATAACATACATATATTGTAGCTTAATATAATGAAAATAATTTATATATAACAGTTTTAAAGAATCAAACAGTTCGTGGTAACGAACTGTAGTGAGGAGCGACCCGGCTCAATAGTAACCAAAACTCTATAAAACGGAATTTTGATACCAATAGTTACATCAAAAGAATCTCATTTGAATGCTGATTTTAAATATATAAGTTTCATCAAGTTTAGACTTACCCATCAAAAGTTACGACCCTGAGAAAATCTGCCCTATTTTAGAAAATAGGGTAAAACACCCCCTAAAAGTCATAGAATCTTAATGAAAATCACACCATCAGATTCAGCGTATCAGAGAACCCTATGGTACAAGTTCCAAGATCCTATCTACAAAAATGTGGAATTTTGCATTTTTTGCCAGAAGACAAATCACGGATGCGTGTTTATTTGTTTGTTTATTTTTTTTTGTTTTTTTTTTTTTCCAGGGGTGATCGTATCGACCCAGTGGTCCTAGAATTTTGCAAGAGGGCTCATTCGAACGGAAATGAAAATTTCTAGTGCCCTTTTTAAGTGACCAAAAAAATCAGAGGGCACCTAGGCCCCCTCCCACCCTCATTTTCCCAAAGTAGTCGGATCAAAATTCTGAGATAGCCATTTTATTCAGCATAGTCAAAAAACCTTATAACTATGTCTTTTAGGACGACTTACTCTCCCACAGTCCCTGTGGGAGGGGCTGCAAGTTGCAAATTTTGACCAGTGTTTGCATATATTAATGGTTATTGGGAAATGTAGAGACGTTTTCAGGGGGATTTTTTGGTCGGGAGGGAGGGGGTTGAGAAGAGGGGACTATGTGGGGGAAATTTTTCATGGAGGAATTTGTCATGGGGGAAGAAGATTTCCATAAAGGGGGCGCAGCATTTTCTAGCATTATTTAAAAAAACAATGAGAAAATACATATGAAAGTTTTTTTTCAACTGGAAGTGTGGAGTAGCATTAAAACTTAAAACGAACAGAAAATATTACGCATCTAAGGGGTTCACCTCCTCCAAATACCTCACTCTTTACGCTAAAGGATTTTTAGTAATTTCAACTATTTATTCTACGGCCTTTGTGATTCAGGGGACAAAATTTAAGCTTTAATGCAAAGAATTATTGACGAGTGGGCGAACCTTCTCATATACGTAATAAAAACATACGAACATAGAAGTTTGTTACGTACGCTAATTCGTAAGTTACGTATATCTTTTACTAATGAAAACGTTCGTAAAAACTAAAAGTTCTAGTTGCCTTTTTAAGTACCCAAAAAATTGGAGAGCAACTGGGCCTCCTTCCCCTCCTTTTTTCGCAATTCCTTTTTTTTTCAATTCCTTTCGAAGTTAATGTTGCCGAAATAGACATATCTTTGCATAAGCCCCTCAACGAAATACAAAGTGATGAAATAATGCATGCAAAATTCAAAGATGAAAAGTACAATATATGGAAAACAACCGACATTGCTACAAAGTACCCTTTGCTTTTCCTATGTCTTATCTTGTTGAAGCGGCATTTAGTCGTGTTCCTCAAATGTTATCGAAAGATCGCAATAGACTTGACATTGTGAAAAGGGGTGATCTTCGACTATCATTAACATCAATAGAACCAAATATAAATAAACTCACCGAGAAGAATCGACCACTGGGATCTCATTGAATATTAAATTAAAAAAAAGTTTATTGTAACGGTAAGTAAGGAGCGACATTAAAACTTAAAACGAACCGAAATTACTCCGCATATGAAAGGGCTTTTTCTCCTCAATGCCTCGCTCTTTACGCTGAAGTTTGACCCTTTCTCTTAACTCTACTTTTTAAAACAGTAAGAAACCTTAGCGTAAAGAGCGGGGCGTTGAGGAGGAAAAGTACCTTTCATATACGGAGTAATTTCTGTTCGTTTTAAGTTTTAATGTCGATCCTTACTTACCGTTACAAAAACTTGTTTTTTTGTATTTAATTTCTGGACGTTTTTGAATTAATGCATTTTTTGATCTTGGCTCTCCGCACATAAATAATTAAAACGAAATTTGCTTATTAATTAATTGCAATTAATCGGAAGATTTTGAGAAAAAAGAAGCGAAGGAGAAGGCCTAGTTGCCCTCCAAGTTTTTGACTACTCAAAAAAGCAACTAGAACTTTTAATTTTTTACAAACGTTTTCATTGGTAAAAAATATACGTAACTTACGTAACAAACTTCTATATTCGTATGTTTTAATTGCGTATATGAGGGGGTTCAACACTCGTCGATACCTCGCTCTTTACACTAAAGCTTAGATTGTGTCCCAATTCCTTTAGAATGACCTCTGAAACACAAAGGCCGTAGAATAAATAGTTGAAATTATTAAAAATACTTTAGAGGAAAGAGTGAGGTATAACGAGGTTTTAATGCTGCTCCTTATAGACATATCTTTGCATGAGCCCCTCAACGAAATACAAAGTGATGAAATAATGCATGCAAAATTCAAAGGTGAAAAGTACAATATATGGAAAACAACCGACATTGCTACAAAGTACCCTTTGCTCTGGGATAAAGCGCAGTTCTACGTTATTGCTTTTCCTACGTCTTATCTTGTTGAAGCGGCATTTAGTCGTGTTTCTCAAATGTTATCGAAAGATCGCAATAGACTTGACATTGTGAAAAGGGGTGATCTTCGACTATCATTAACATCAATAGAACCAAATATAAATAAACTCACCGAGAAGAATCGACCACTGGGATCTCATTGAATATTAAATTAAAAAAAAGTTTATTGTAACGGTAAGTAAGGAGCGACATTAAAACTTAAAACGAACCGAAATTACTCCGCATATGAAAGGGCTTTTTCTCCTCAATGCCTCGCTCTTTACGCTGAAGTTTGACCCTTTCTCTTAACTCTACTTTTTAAAACAGTAAGAAACCTTAGCGTAAAGAGCGGGGCGTTGAGGAGGAAAAGTACCTTTCATATACGGAGTAATTTCTGTTCGTTTTAAGTTTTAATGTCGATCCTTACTTACCGTTACAAAAACTTGTTTTTTTGTATTTAATTTCTGGACGTTTTTGAATTAATGCATTTTTTGATCTTGGCTCTCCGCACATAAATAATTAAAACGAAATTTGCATATTAATTAATTGCAATTAATCGGAAGATTTTGAGAAAAAAGAAGCGAAGGAGAAGGCCTAGTTGCCCTCCAAGTTTTTGACTACTCAAAAAAGCAACTAGAACTTTTAATTTTTTACAAACGTTTTCATTGGTAAAAAATATACGTAACTTACGTAACAAACTTCTATATTCGTATGTTTTAATTGCGTATATGAGGGGGTTCAACACTCGTCGATACCTCGCTCTTTACACTAAAGCTTAGATTGTGTCCCAATTCCTTTAGAATGACCTCTGAAACACAAAGGCCGTAGAATAAATAGTTGAAATTATTAAAAATACTCTAGAGGAAAGAGTGAGGTATAACGAGGTTTTAATGCTGCTCCTTATAGACATATCTTTGCATGAGCCCCTCAACGAAATACAAAGTGATGAAATAATGCATGCAAAATTCAAAGGTGAAAAGTACAATATATGGAAAACAACCGACATTGCTACAAAGTACCCTTTGCTCTGGGATAAAGCGCAGTTCTACGTTATTGCTTTTCCTACGTCTTATCTTGTTGAAGCGGCATTTAGTCGTGTTTCTCAAATGTTATCAAAAGATCGCAATAGACTTGACATTGTGAAAAGGGGTGATCTTCGACTATCATTAACATCAATATAACCAAATATAAATAAACTCGCCGAGAAGAATCGACCACTGGGATCTCATTGAATATTAAATTAAAAAAAAAAAGTTTATTGTAACGGTAAGTAAGGAGCGACATTAAAACTTAAAACGAACAGAAATTACTCCGCATATGAAAGGGCTTTTTCTCCTCAATGCCTCGCTCTTTACGCTGAAGTTTGACCCTTTCTCTTAACTCTACTTTTTAAAACAGTAAGAAACCTTAGCGTAAAGAGCGGGGCGTTGAGGAGGAAAAGTCCCTTTCATATACGGAGTAATTTCTGTTCGTTTTATGTTTTAATGTCGCTCCTTACTTTCATTTCAAAAAACTTATTTTTTTTTTATTTAATTTCTGAAAGTTTTGAATTGATGCATGTCTGAATTTGGCTCTCCATACATAAATTATTAAAATATAATTTGCATATTATTTTTTTTTTTGCTAAATGGCTTTCTCTTAGTTTTGATCAGACGATTTTGAGAAATGAGGGGTGGGGAAGGAGGCCTAGTTGCCCTCCAATTTTTCGGTTATTTAAAAAGGCAACTAGGACTTTTAATTTTTAACGAACGTTTTTATTTGTAAAACATATACGTAACTTAAAAATTAACTTACGTAACAAACTTTTATATTCTTATATTTTTGATTATATATATGAGGGGATTTGTCCCCTCGTTAATACCTCGCTCTTCACACTAAATCTTAAGTTTTGTCCCAATTCTTTAAGAATAACCCCTGAATCAGAAAGGCCGTAGAATAAATAGTTGAAATTACTAAAAATAATTTAGCATAAAGAGCGAAGTATTTATCTCCTCCTAAATACCTCGCTCTTTGTGGTAAAGTATTTTTAGAACCCCTAATATGCGTAATAATCTCTGTTCGTTTTAAGTTTTAATGCTTCTCCTTACTTTCAATTGAAAAAAAATTTTCATGTTTATATTTTCATTGCTGTTTTTTTTAATAGTAATGCTAGAAAATAATGCGCCATTTTCATTGAATTTCTCTTCCCCAATGAAATATTCCTCCAAGGAAAGATCCTCCTATATAGCCCCCTCCCCTGAACCCCACACCCAAACCAAATAATTCCCCTGAAAATGTCGGTACACTTCCCAATAACCATTACTGTATGTAAACATTGGCCAAAGTTTGTAACTTGCAGCCCCTCCCCAAAGACGTAGATATGGTAAGTCATCCCCAAAGACATAGTTATTATGGTTTTCGACTATGCGGAACAAAATGGCTATCTCAAAATTTTTATCCGTTGACTTTGGGAGAAAAATGAGCGTGGAAGATTCCCTCCGATTTTTTTTTGGTTACTTAAAAAGTAACCAAAAATGTTTTTTTTTTTAAATAATGCTGTAAAATCCAGCAACTCTTCATGAAAATGCTCTTCCCTGTGGTAAATTCACCCATAGAAACATCCTCTCACGTATCCCACTTCCCCTGACCATAAAATTTTTTATACATTAAACGTTGGATCTCACACGTTTTATACTTTAAACGTCTTTGTGTTGGAGAAATTTTTGGAGGGAGGGGACTGTTTTTCTAACTTGTTTTTCTAAGAAATTTTTTTTTCTAGCTTGTAATTCGATTTCCCGAAAATATTTGTCGCACGTTGGGATTCCTCATGATCTTAAAAAGGATCACAACTTAAGTGAAAACAGATCTTTCTTCAAATATAAGTATGCTACAAGAGTAGCCTATGTTTGAGTTGGAATCGTAGCCTATGCAAAAAAAAAAATATGGAAGGAATTAACAGCTAGAATTTTTTTATCAGAATGTTTCAATCCAAAATTTGAGATAGCATCCTGCTTTCTATGGCTGTAATGAGAGAAAGGTTAAGATGGCTAGGGCACGCTTTGTGGAAAAAGGATGAATTATTACCAAATACAGTCCTTTTTGGCTGGCCGTCTAGGGCTAAACAGAAAGCTGGTCATCCGCGGTTGGTGTGGGAGGATTTCATGAAGAAATATGGGGATTCATGGGGAATATGGGGAGGATTTATATATATATATATATATATATATATATATATATATATATATATATATATATATATATATATATATATATATATATATATATATATATATATATATAGCAGGCACGTACGCAAGAAATTTTTTTTCGGGGGGGGGGGGGAACCTCGAAACAGCAGATATAAAGTAGCAATTTTTTATTTAGTAATGCAAAAAGCACGTATATCGGAAAATACAGATTAACTTTAATTTGTAGTATTGTAGCGGATGGGGGGAAGAAGACTGGAGCCTCAAAAGTACGTTTTAGGCTCAGGTTGTGTTCATAGCGATTTAGAATCAGTGATTAATCTATTATATCCCACTGAAAGGGAAATTTTAGGGTTAACAGTGCGATATGGGTGTTGCAGGGGGTAGTTCTCCTAATGCAAAAACGTAGATTTTAATGAAAAATAATAGTTTCCAAAATTGATCCATAAAAGCTGTACTTTATCCTGAAAAGGGGGGATAAACGCCCTAGTATCAAGGATAATTCTATTTTGCCGTGGAAAGCAAACTCTCTTTACAAAAAAACAACAACAGTACAATTGCTAATTACTTCAAAGAGGGTAAAAAGTTGGACAGAAAACGTATTAATAATTGGGCAGTGACTTGACCGGATAATTGCATGCTGTAAAATCCCCCAAAAAAGGCTTCACAAATGTATCTAATTCTTAATAAACGTCCTATTTTTGCCAGAAATCCCAAGAAACCATTGGGAAATTAAAAATTTCACAAAGTTTCAGGCTAAACAAATGAATTTCAATTAACCTAGGAAATGACAACAAGCTACTGTTGTCGTTTCATGTGCAATTATTTGGTTCCTTGTTGGGTTTAAAATATTCAATAGCATATCACCCGCGAGGCGATTAGTTATCTGATTGTTTCGTACTTAGACAGGGAGATGATTCACAACAGTGCATTTTAATGTCAAAACATCCCAGCTCTCATTGAACCGTCAGATAAATAAATAGGGTAATTAACTTGAGTGAAAACAGATCTTTCTTCAAATATAAGTAGGCTATTTTTGAGGTGGATTCGTAGCCTATGCAAAAAGAATTCTGGAAGGAATCCACAACTAGAATTTTTTTTATCTGAATAGTCCAGTCAAAATTTTGAGATAGCATCCTGCTTTCTATGGCTCTAATGAGAGAAAGGTTAAGATGGCTAGGGCACGCTTTGCGGATGAAGGATGACAGATTACCGACGATTGTCCTTTTTGACCAGCGGTCTAGGGCTAAGCAGAAAGCTGGTCATCCACGGTTGGGGTGGGAGGATTTCATAAAGAAAGCTTTAAATGAAATGGGAATTTTCTGGGAGAGTGTAAAGAGGGAAGTTTTGAATATATTGGATTGGAAGAGGACTGAGCTTAGCCGTGTTGGCCTCAGAGGGCTTGGTGCTGCGGTAATTTGTTAGTAGTAGAAGTATTTTTTTGTTCAGAATAGTTGAAAGGCCGAACAATTATACCTTTCGAGATACCACGATCCTTCTGGGAATAGGTCTAAGTTATTAAATTTGCCCGTCGCTTACGTAGCCTATTACAGGGAAGTATACATACATTTTTTGAATGCGGGAGTATTTTCTGCAAGTGAAATTTTTTACGAGGAGAATTTCCCATGGCAGGTAAGTTACTAGGGGGTAAATTTCTCATGACAAATTTTACACCAGGGGAATTTGCTAGAATTCTTACACGAAGTTTTGCCGTAACACCACGATCCTCCTGGGAATATGTCTAAGTCATACCTTTTGTCTGTTGCTTACGTAGTCTTTTATAGGGAAGTATACATACATTTTATGAGTGGGGGAGATTTTCTGCTAGTAAAATTTTTCACGGGGAGAATTTCCAATGAGAGGGAAGTTTCTAGGGGGTGAAATTTTCAGGAGAAATTTAACACCAAGGGAATTTGCTAGAATTCTTATACGAAGTTTTACCGTAAAAAGCAGGGCGATGAGGGAGGGACAATCCCTTTCATATACAGAATATTTTCTGTTCTTTTTAAGTTGGAAGATATACTATCAAACATAAGTTGTCGAGCCAGCTCTTACTAGGTTTATTTCTCGTTTAAATCTCTTTAATTGCATCTTCAAGATAGATCATTGGCAGGTGGTGAGAACTCCTTGATGTGGCTGAATTAGCGCATTGGATGTTTCCTAAATTTGTGAAGATACATTTGTTATATGGTTTTAAGATATATTAAATAAAAAAACATTTTTTTTTACTGAAAGTAAGGAGCGACATTAAAACTTAAAACGAACAGAAATTACTCCATATATGAAAGGGGGCTGTTCTCTCTTCAATATCCCGCTCTTTACGCTAAAGTTTGACGCTTTCTCTCCACTCCATTTTTTAAAACATTAAAAAACTTTAGCGTAAAGAGCGGGGTGTTG